>NC_057921.1:366986-666986 GCF_018873765.1 Telopea speciosissima
AAATAAGGACAAATGGTACTGTGCCCCCACGGCGCCGTGGACTCCTTCCCACGGCATCGTAGGCTCCTTCCACGGCGCCATAGGCTCCTTCCCACGACACCATGGGGATGTGTACCGAATTTCCACGATGCCACGAGGGGGTGTGACATCAGCTTACTGATGTCACCCACGACGCCGTGGACGACTTATCTGGCCAGGAGAGAGAGGAGACCCCTCCCTATAAATAGGAGGGTCCCCCTCCCTCATTTCACAAACTTTTCTCGAGTAAGGAGACCCTCCAGGGCTTGTTTTGCCCCCTTTTCACCTTCTTTTCCTCCGTCTTTCCCTCATGAGTATGTGAGTGAGTGGAGTTCTTCGACGTGGGTAGATCCTTCGGTTACCCATCCAAACATAGAGCGATTTTGCTCTTAGGTATTGTTATCCCGTCAGTGTACGGATAACGAAAAACCCCCTTCACAGCCGTTATTCTGTCTGTATACAGATAACAAAAATCTCTTATATAGTCGTTACTCTACCCGAAGTCTGAGTGACAAAACTCATCTCGTATAGCCTCATTCTGTCCGATAAGAGAGAGACAAGCCGATTGTCTGTCTTCACCTGAGCCGTAGGACATCACATATTTTGCCCTCAGTGCGCTTTCTTTTATTTCTTGCATTTCTAGACAGGTATCTATCTCTTTCCCTCTCATTATTTTTGGCATAATGTAGACAATTAAAGTAACTCATTTTAGTGTACATAGTAAATGATTTTTCTTTCTTTGTCATGATTAGTGCATCATAACTTAGCCTTACATGTTAGTATAGGATGTATTATTAAGGGAGAATATTCAAAAACCAGCATCTAGCAGAAAGATCAGTTTATCCGGGCGAGGTGGGTGCCTAACACCTTCCCACCCTCGTAACCTGACTACTTACCCTAAATCTCTGACCAGACCATATGGAATCATGTAGCCCTTTCCGCTAACCCCGGATGGGGCTACACCCATTGGGTCCTAGGCCCTAACCCTAGGTGGCGACTCCATTTCTTTATAAAGCATGATCCCAATCCCCATGATGATATATCGGAACGATACACCGTTATTCATCGAACCCAATCCTTGTCGCCATAAGGCTGAGGAACCCTCGTCCCCGAGGACCACGATACTTACACCACAAAAAGATCAGAATACCCCCATAGTATTCTGGATTACATATTCCAATAGAAGCATAATGGACCTGGCAACTTCTAACAAATGTCTATTTTTCCTTTCAGCAACCCCATTTTGTTGGGGAGTATACGAACAACTCGTTTGATGAATCATGCCTTTGGATAAACAAAAGTTAGAGATGTCGCATTGAGTAAACTCAAGGGCATTATCAGAATGAAAAACTTTAATAGAAGCATCAAACTAGGTTCTTATTTCATTATAAAAATTGTGAAACACTGAAAGAAATTGTGACCGATCCTTTAACAAATAGACCCAAGTTAACCGAGAATGGTCATCAACAAAACTAACAAAATAAGAAAATCCTAACCTATTTTTGACACGAGAAGGACCCCAAATGTCAGAATAGACCAAAGAAAATAAAAACGAGCTATGGGCAACACTACAAGCAGGAAATGAAGAGCGATGGTGCTTCCCGAATTCACATGCTTCACACTCAATATGGGATAGAGAACGACAACTTGGAACCATCTGTTGGATAACCTAGAGGGGGGGTGAATAGGTTATCACTAGTGAATTTTTGTCCTTTTAAAATTTCTTTGAATTAAACAAAATAGATAGAGATAAAATGCGCAAGTAGAGGACACACAAAATTTATAGTGGTTCGGCTAAACTTAGCCAACATCCACTCCTCTCAACCTTGAGAGAATTCACTAGTTACTTCCTTTCAGTACAGTAGGTGGGAAGAACACCTTTACAATCTTTTTCTACGGGATAAGAGGATCCCAATCTTTTAAGGATAAGAGTATCCGAATCTTTTAAGGATAAGAGGATCCTTGCAATGCCTAAGTACAGTCTAGGCCAATGCAAACAATACTTTATACACTTAAAAGCATAAACTAAATACAAAAAGAAATAAAGGTAAAAATACCTAGGCAAGGAGTGTGATGTGTACTCCTTGCAAGTGCCAAATGATGCGAATGAGATGCTTGCAAAATGCAAACCTTCTTTGCAATTTATTCCTTTAGAGAGTAAGCTTGGGAAGGTCCTGTTGAATAATGTAAACCAGAATACCCCCTGGTCTTTTGGGGAGTTTATTTTATGTTTTAAGTCTGTTTTATTACTGCCTAGCTAAGTCAGCTATGGCAAGGGTATTTTAGTCCTGTAATCTTATTATTAAACATTATAAATAAAGGTGCCTGGGTGATCACATTCAATCATTCAAGCTTTCCCAATTCGGTTCGATATTCTAGTTCGAACATGGTATCGAGCTAGGGTTTTAAGCCCTTCTCGATTTCCAAAACCCTTTCCCCCTTCCATCGATTCCCCTCTTCTATCCCCTTCATCAATTTCTTCTCTCTCTCTTTTTCCTCTTTCTTTGGTCCCCTCAACCCTTCAAGGGCAGCACCCATGAGGTGATCCAACTATAGTTCGAGTGCTGGCCTCCATCCCACCTCAATTTTAAAACCTAATTTCAGATCGATAGCTGCTGCAATTTTCCATCTCTGCGATTCAGGACTGCTTCAACTCTTGTGAAAATTGATCTCATAACAGTTGGGAGATCGATTGTGTTTTTTTGGAGCATCACTGTGGCCTACAGACAGCATCTATCCTATCTGAATTTTCATTTATTGAAGACCTCAAAGCTGCAGTCTATTTCCCCTTCTTATCGATCTCAACTGTCAGGGTTTTGAAAAACCCTGACACCTTATCGATTTGGTTCTTCTAGACTGCTGTGCTGTTTGGGAAGAGTTTTTGAGGGATTATTCCCTGATTACATTGCTACAATCGACCCTATTTCTACACCAAATTACTGTTGTTTTTTGAAGATCTATATTTTGTCCAATTCAAGATCGATTTCTGCAGAATTTTGAAAAAATCAATTTTTTTTCTCAAGGATCAAAATCTGCCTTGCTGACTTATGGGTGACTCAGAGGTTACCTCGGCTGCCTCTAGAGGAGATCAGACCAGGAATGATTTCCTGCCCTATGCTGCTGCCATCAAACTCGATGGTACCAATTATCTGATTTGGGCCAGATCATTATCCCTAACTGTGGCTGGCAGGGGACTCACTGGCCATCTTATTGGTACCACCAAACAACCCACTGAAGAAGGGGTTGCCCACACTAAATGGGCTGCCAATGACGCAATGGTGATGTCTTTTGTTCTGAATTCCATGACCACTGACCTCTCTAGTCAATACCTTCTCCTTGACACTGCTACTCAGATATGGACTGCTATCAAGGGTACTTATGGTCGTTCAGGGAATGGTGCTCAAGTTTATGAGATCAGGAAGACTCTTCAAAACACTACTCAAAAGGAGATGATAGTCACTAAGTACTATGCTGCCCTCAAGTGCTTATGGCAGCAACTGGATCACTATGCTCGATTCCAGCCCACTACTGTTGCAGATATTACTGCCTACCATACCTATGTAGATCAGTTTCGGGTATATGACTTTCTGGCTGGGCTTAATGATGATTATGACCCTATTCGGGTACAGGTTCTTGGTCGGGTTCCTTTCCCTTCTTTGGAGGAAACCTTTTCATATGTACACAGTGAAGAGACAAGGAGGGCTGCTATGATGATTACTCCTAAGGTTGACAGGTCAGCTTTACAGACTACTGGTTCCATCACTACTGACACTTCTACTGATAATGTTGCTACTACTGCTACTACTAAAGAGCCTGTGAAGTGTGATCATTGCCACAAACCATATCACACTAAGGCTCAGTGTTGGAAACTTCATAGGAAGCCTGTTGATTTTGAAAGCAAACGTGGTCATGCCAAATCTAAAAACAAGGCCAATCACACTCAAAGTGTAGCTCCAGCTCCCACTACTGACATCGGTTTCTCCCAGGATGAACTTCAAGCTCTCCGTCGTCTATTGCACACATCTGCTGCCCCCACTACATCTGCTGCCAATTCAGGTTCCTTCTTTTCTCGTACAGGTATTTCCTTTGCTGGTCATTGTGCATCAGTAGTTTCCACTCCTTGGATTATAGACTCTGGAGCTACTGATCACATGATGGGTTCTTCCAGTCTTTTTAACACATACTTTCCTGCTTCTGGTAAGGACAAAGTGAAAATTGCTGATGGGTCCCTCCCTCTCCTCCATCTCTGGGAAAGGATCCATTAGCTGTTCCCCTTCTCTGACATTATCTTCTGTGTTACATATACCCAAGTTCACCACTAATCTTCTCTCCATTAGCAGTATCACCAAAGCTTTAAACTGTAAAGTGACTTTCTTTCCTTAATCATTGTGTTTTTCAGGAACTGGACTCGGGGAAGATGATTGGATCAGGTAAAGTGCAAGGTGGATTGTACCTGCTTGATGGAGATCCTGCATCTACACAGGCTATACCTTCTAGACTTTGTTCCCCAACATCTTTCTCTTCTGAATTACACATGTGTCACTCTAGACTAGGACATCCACCTTTAGGTACCTTATCTACTTTATTTCCAGCATTAGGTAAATCTTGTAATAAAGAAGACTTTTTATGTGAGCCTTATGTCTTGGCCAAACAGACACGTTCAAATTATCCCATTTCTAATAAAAGATCATCTTCTTTATTTCATGTTGTTAATTCTGATGTGTGGGGTCCTAGTAGAAAAGTTTCACTTTCGGGTCATCGGTGGTATGTCACCTTTATTGATTGCCATTCTAGGTTTACTTGGGTCTATCATATGAACAATAAAAGTGAGGTTTTTTCATGTTTTCAGCACTTTCACCAGCTGGTTAAAACTCAATTTTAGTCCACTATTCAAATTTTAAGGAGTGATAATGGGCGAGAGTATATGGAAGGTCAGTTCCAAAAATACCTGGCTGCCCATGGGATCCTCCATCAGATCAGCTGTGTTGATAGTCTAGCCCAAAATGGTGTGGCTGAGAGGAAGAACCGCCACCTCTTAGAGGTAGCTCATGCCCTTTTGTTTGCCCAAAACGTCCCTTCTATTTATTGGGGGGATGCTGTCCTCACTGCCGCCTATTTAATTAATAGGCTGCCCAGTAGGGTCCTTAGCTCTCGACCCCCTGTTGAGCTATTACTTGGCTCTTCCTCCTTTGTTGTTCCACCCAAAGTGTTTGGCTACGTTTGCTATGCCAGGGATACCAGGTCCCCGGGCGAACTTGATCCTCATAGTCTTTGGTGCATTTTCTTAGGGTACTCAGCTACCCAGAAGGGGTATAAGTGCTATCACCCTCCATCCCACCAGACTTTTGTCAGTATGAATGTCGTGTTTCATGAGCATGTCTCCTACTATATGTCCCCACCTCTTCAAGGGGAGAGTGTTAGTGAAGATGTGTTGACTGTAGACTCTCCACCTGCTCTCCAGCCTGTTTATCTTGAGTCTGTTCGGCCTACTCCTCCCCCCGAGTCAGGGGGAGAGGTTCCTGTACAGGGGGAGCAGCCCACTCTAGCCCGAACTCCTGTCCAGTCCACTCCAGCCTAGACTCCTGTCCAGCCCACTCCAGCCTAGACTCCTGTCCAGAGGACCATTAGTGAATTTCAGAGGAAGATTGATGCTAGCAATATAAAGACCTATGGAAGGAAACATAAGCAGGTTCAATCAACCGTTGCTCCCGTACCCATCCAATTGCCAAACCTGGATCCAGAACCTGCCTCTCCACCCGGTAATATTTCTTCTCCTGAGTTGCCTATTGCCCTTTGCAAAGGTGTCAGGACTTGCACTCAGCATCCTATATCTCATGTTGTTTCTTATGACTCCCTTTCCCCATCATTTCGTGCTTTTATTTCTTCCCTTTCTTCTGTTCGTGTTCCTAATAACACATGGGAGGTTGTGGTTCTTTCACCTGGGAAGAAAACCATTGGATGTAAGTGGGTGTTTGTGGTGAAACAGAAGGTGGATGGCACTGTGGATAGATATAAGGCACGACTCGTGGCCAAGGGTTTTACTCAGACATACGACATTGATTACCAGGAGACCTTTGTACCTGTTGCAAAGTTGAATACAGTTCGGGTATTGTTGTCATGTGCAGTCAACCTTGGTTGGGATTTGCAACAGCTAGATGTTAAAAATGCCTTCCTAAATGGGGCACTGGAGGAAGAGCTATACATGGACATTCCACCTGGTTTTTCTTGTGACAGAAATAAAGGAAAAGTGTGCAGGCTGAAGCGTGCATTGTATGGGCTGAAACAGTCACCCCAGGCTTGGTTTGGTCGATTCCACAAAGCAATGATTTCTATGGGCTATAAGCAGAGTAATGCTGATCACACACTCTTTATCAAGAGGGTTGGTGAAAAACTCACTGTTCTTATAGTCTACGTTGATGACATAGTGGTTACTGGCAATGATGGTGATGAGATCAGACAGTTGAAGACCTTCCTTGGCCAGGAATTTGAGATTAAAGATCTAGGTAAATTAAGATACTTTCTTGGGATGGAAGTAGCCAGATCTTCAAAAGGCATATTTCTCTCCCAAAGAAAGTATGTCCTAGACTTGTTGGCTGAAACAGGTTTGCTAGGCTGCCACCCATCGGATATTCCTATGGATCCTACTGTTCGGCTCAAAGAAAATGATCGTGAGCCTGTTGATAAAGGCCGGTACCAAAGACTTGTAGGGAAGTTGATCTACCTTTCACACACTCGTCCAAACATTGTTGTTGCTATGAGTGCAGTGAGTCAATTTATACATGATCCCTACACTTCTCATATGGAGGCTGTTCTTCGTATTCTACACTATTTGAAGTTGGCTCCTGGAAAAGGCATCCTTTTGTCTTCACATGGTCACCTACGGATAGAAGCATACACCGATGTTGATTGGGCTGGTTCTGCAGATCGGAAGTTTATTTCTGGGTATTGCTCTTTTGTAGGTGGAAATCTTGTCACCTGGCGTAGCAAGAAATAAAATGTAGTTGCTCGTTCTAGTGCCGAAGCTGAATTTCGAGCTATGGCACAAGGAATTTGTGAGTTACTTTGGCTTAAAGGGCTGCTACAAGATCTGGGTATTCCTATTCGCCTTCTTATAATGTTGTACTGTGATAACAAGGCTGCAATCAGCATAGCACACAACCCGATACAGCATGACCGTACCAAGCATGTTGAGGTGGATAGGCATTTTATCAAGGAGAAATTAGAAGATGGGCAGATTTTTATTCCCTTTGTGACTTCTTTGGATCAGCTTGCTGATACTTCACCAAGGGACTGCCTGGAAAGTTATTTCATCCTAATCTAGTCAAGTTGGGCATGATCGACATCTTTGCTCCAACTTGAGGGGGAGTATTGAATAATATAAACCAGAATACCATGGGGGGTATTCTGGTCTTTTGGGGAGTTTATTTTATGTTTTAAGTCTATTTTATTACTGCCTAGCTAAGTCGGCTATGGCAGGGGTATTTTAGTCCTGTAATCTTATTATTAAACATTATAAATAAAGGTGCCTGGGTGATCACATTCGATCATTCAAGCTTTCCCAATTCTGGTTCTGATATTCTAGTTCTGAATAGGTCCTTTAACCTTTGAAGTCAATTCTTGATTGATGTGGACAAGACTTCAAATATGAGAGCAATTATCACTTTTCACCTTTCTCAAAAGTTAGATTTTGGACTGTAGTGGACAGATGAAAATGACTGACATGTTCTCTATTTATAGGCTCATTAATGGCCTTTAGAACATGTGCAAAATGTGCTCTAACAGATCTATTTTTTACCACTCCGGTCGACCTGAAGATTGATCCGATCGACCGGATCCTAGCCGTTGGAGAAACTAGCCGTTAAAAACTAGTTGTTTGAAGGCTACAGAGGCATCCGATCGATGTCCGGTCGACTGGATCATTGTCCCACTTGATCCGGTCGACCGGATCATCAATGGGAATGTACCCGTGGGCTTGCTGTGAAGCTCGATCGATCCAAACCCTGAAATCTGGTCGATCGGATGCTTAGACCGGATCACAGTCAAGGCATGATTTTGACCGTTTAACTGAGGGGATTGGTCTGGGACTTTTCCAATAATTTTTAACATATTCTAAGGTTATAGGGGGTTCAACTATAACCTCTTAAGGTCCCTAAATGATGCAAATGCTTTTTCATTAATCTTATGCACATGCAATTACAAGTATGTAATTCGTGTGACTAAGTGTGTGCACACAAGCATCTTTGTCCTTCTATCTTTGCGTGACGTCTTCAATCTTCAAAAAGTTCCTTTGATATCTTTTATGCTTGTCAAGCTTTGTCACGTCTTCAAGGTCTTGAACCTCAATGGTCCCTTGAATGTCTTTGACTTTGTGCCTTCCAGTTTTGTGACTTATAGGCCTGTTGACATAAGAACATACACAAGACCATTTCTAATATGTTTGTTATCATCAAAACACTTATGGAGATAGGGGTAGGCTCCCTCAATACCATCAACTGAAGCTTGGATAAGGAGGGATGTCCAAGACGAAAATGCCACTGAAGAGGAGATACACTAGCAAAGGCAGTAGCAACAGTAGAAGGACCAGTGCCATCCAAATAGTATAATTCGGATTGTTCAAGCCCTCCACCAATCGTCCTCTTGGTTTGAAGGTCCTGAGAAACACAATAAGAAGGAAAGAAAGTAATGGAACAGTTAAGGGACTTTGTATGTTGACTAACAGATAAAAGACTTAGAGGCATTTTAGGAACAAAAAGAATAGGATAAAGGTTCATGGAGGATGTGGGAGAGACCACCCAATGACTTGTAACTTTAGTAGAAGATCCAACAGCAAGAACAACAGGAAATGAAGTATTAAGTTTAGAAATGGAAGAAAATAGGTCAGACTTACCAGTAATATGGCAGGAAGCACCAGAGTCAATAATCCACGGGGTGGAAGTCGAAGAAATAAAAGCGGAGTTACCTGTGTGGGCTAAGGTAGCTATGGAAGTGGAAGAAGATGTAGATTCAAGCTGTTGGAGATGCTTGAGAATTTTGTTATGGTCATCACGTGAAACAGACCCAGTGGAGGAAATTCCTGATGTAAATGCAAAGGTGGAGTAACTAGTAATGATGTGATCAACAGGAATGTCGGTGGTGGCAGTATTGACTAACTTGTTAGCCCACTCTGGTCGACCATGTTTTGCCCAACAAGTGTCAACAGTATGATTAGGCTTCCTACAATAAGTGCACTGGCGAGAGGATTTGTCAAAGAGCTATCCACTGGTACCACGACCAGTAGAACCACGACCACGACCACGGTACTGACCACAGCCTCTACTAGAACCTTGGCCGTGGGCAGCAGTGCATGCAGAATTGTCCTTAGCAGGAGCAGAAGAAGTGACCGTGGAAGGTGTAGTAACTAAACGATGCAAGCGGGAGAAGACCTCATTGTGAGTGGGCACCTTTTCTCCAGTAAGAAGCTGACTCTTGACAGCTTGATAGTCAGGGTGAAGGCCAGCCAAAAACTTGGCAACATGAAACTCGGCCCGTTGTTGCTTCAATTGCTCCAGATTAGTAGTGAGGGGCTGATATACTTGGAGCTCTTCAAGGTATCCTTTATATGTACTGAAGTAGTCATTTAGAGATTTATCACCTTGAGAGAAGTGGAGCAGTTTCTCATAAAGTTCATAGGTGTGGGAAATATTTTTCTCTTGGGAGTAGCTTTCATGAAGATCTTCCCAAACACCTTTAGCAAGTGTGTGAAACATCACATTAGCAGTAATGGTAGGTTCAATACTGTTCCATAACCAGATTTTAATAGTAGAATTCTCACCCATCCAATCATCGTGAGCAGTAGTAGTAGTAGAATCCTTAGAATCAATGATAGGAGGGTCATCAGTGAGGCACTTGATCTTACCCTTTGCATGAATGTAAGCCTAGACAGCTTGAGCCCATACAAGGTAGTTAGAGACACCATTCAACTTGACAGTAGTAATCTGAATATGTAATATATCAGTGGGAAGCTTAGACTCAGCCATAGAGGACCAGAACAATAAAAGAGCAGTACTAGTGGTAGTAGCAGGTAGTAATAGTGGTTTTGAATAGTAGAATCTGTCCAAACCAGTAGCAAGCAGTAGAGACAGCAGCAGAGACAAAAAAAAATATCAAACACAAGTATTAGCTCCTGCCGGCAGGGTGTAGTCTTAGGAATGCAGAATTGGAGGTCAGAATGACCTCTAGGTAGTAGGAAACAGCTCCAGGAAGATAACCCTCATCAGCTGGGAGGAAAAAAAATAGCTTGAACTTCAATATTTTGGTAGAAAATTCCCAGATTTAGAAACTGCAGACATAATCTTCATAATTCTAACTTCTTTTTTTTTTTTTTTTTTTTTTTTTTTTAAACCCGAACTTATCTGGGACCCGGGGCAGCCCCTAGCTTTTATTCAAATCCAATCAAAAATCAAAGAATACAAGAGGGGCACATACCGCCTTACCTCAACCCAATGCTTACCGCACTCTCAGCCCTTGGATGGGGAAATCCCACTCCCTTAACAAAAGAAACTGCACATTAAAACCTAAAGCTAGGCATTCCTGCCTTGTCCTCTCAAATGATGCCTGCAAAGTTCCCACCTGGCAACCTTCCCTGAAGGTACATGACCGAGGAGCCCAAATCATAGGCATGATTAGCCATCCAATCCACTGCTCTGTTGCTTTCGCGAAACGCAAAGGCCACTTGAGCGTGTGTCGTGGTGATCAGCTCCAAAGCTTCATTAAACCAATACCAACCCTTCCAGAGTATGCACTTCTTCTGTGTTACCATTCTGACTGTGTTGGCTGAGTCAGAGTTAACCACCACCTCTATCAAATGGAGATCCTGGCACAGCCGTAACCCATCTCTCAAGGCTCTGAGCTCTGCTAAAGAGTTAGTGCAGTCACCGTAAAAATTAGCAAACGCCGCCAGAACCTCTCCATTCCTGTCCCTGATCACTCCCCCTCCTCCTCCCCGGTCGGGGTTTCCTTTGCATGCACCATCCACATTCAGCTTAACCGATCGTATGAGGGGGCACTAGTAGATGGGACGAGGACATTTCAGCTTCACTGGAGGGGCCAAAATGCCGAACCATTGCAATATTAAATCATTCCTGACAGACCCCTGCCTCCCAATTTTGGGAGGCAAGCTCACTTCCTTGACCCAGCTTCTAACACGTTCAATAATTGTTCTTGCAGCACGCCGTCTCTCCCCATGCCTCCTATTGTTCCTCTCCTTCCAAAGCTCCCAACATATCAAAGCAGGCAAAGTCCCTATTATATAATCACTGAAGCTTCCACATCCTGCTACCTCATGCCACAGCCCCACCCGACTCCTAACATCCTGAGAGGGAAGGAAAGGGATGTCAAGAAGCCTAGAAAAGAAGAGCCAGACCTTTACCGCCACTACACCCGCACCAAGGACATGATCTATCGTTTCCCTCCTTGGCTGGCCACAACAATTGTACCTAGATGCTAGGGGGATACCCAGTGCCATGAGGGAGTCATCCATTGGGATCCTACCTGTGAGGAGTTGCCAAGAGAAGAACACCATTTTAGTGGGCAGCGCTTGATTCCATATCCATTTCGCGAAGGGAACCCTAGGATAACCCTGCCGGATCTCATGCCAAACCGACCTAGTAGAGAAGCACCCGTCGCTGGCCGGGGACCAAACCATAACATCCTCCCTGTCAGAGAGCACAAAATTCCCCCGGACAATGCTGTTCCGAACAACATCAGAATCAATGCTGCCAATAATTTCCTCCCTCCAGTTCCCTTCCTCGTCCAGCGCATCCTTCACACACAGATCCAAGTCAACCGGCATGGCGTTATCAACGAAATCAATCAAAGGTCCTACTCCCACCTAGTTATCAAGCCAAAAGAGCACCTTGCCCTCCCCTAGCAGCCACCTTGATCTTTCCAACATGAACCCCTTGAGCACCAACACATTACGCCAAGTTTTGGAACCAGTTCTTTGTAGCCCGACAAGCGCCGGATGCAAGCCTTTAAAATATTTGGCCTTGAAGAACCTGCCCCATAGCGACTGTTCTATCACACTTTCCATAGGCCTTTAAGCCTAAGGGAGAGGCCCACATCCTCAAGCAGCCGAATTCCAAGACCTCCTTCCTCCTGGGGCCTGCACACCTTTTGCCAATTCACCCAGTGTCTACGATTGCCCCATTCAGAGCTGTCCCAAAGAAAGCTAGCCAAGATCCCATATATCTTTCGAATGGCCGCCTTAGGGGGATCAAGTGTGGAGAGGACATGAATAGGCATTGAAGCGAGCACATGCCTAAGCAACGTTACTCTCCCCCCTGTCGACAAAAGCCTCCCTTTCCAGCCCGCCACTCTGCTCCTGATTTTCTCCACTAGCCCATCAAAGTAACAAATTTTAAGCCTACCTGAATAGAGGGGCTCCTTCATAATTCTGACTTTATTAGCTTGAAATCTTCATAAGCAGCAATGGTAGACAAGAGGAATCCCTAGTTCATATGTATACTGTGAAGAACTAGGACAATAGCAGCAGGTAGGCAGCACAAGGAGTGCTGCAGACAATATCAATTCCTGTCTCTGAAGAGACTCTCAAAACCACATGAAAGGAGCATCGATCTTTGGTTTATTTACTGCTATAATACCATGTAACAATAAAGCAATTAATAAACCAGAGATAAAGAAGGAGAATAAGAAGCAGAAGAAGAGAAGGAGAAGAAAAGAAGGAGATGATGGGAGAGACTACAAAGAGAAGTCGCAGACTTCCTTGGTTCTCTCTTCCCCTCTCAATTGTATTATTTAAAGAGAAACATTATAGCACATGGAAGAGAAACCTTCCTAAACCAAATTACACAGAAATAGAAACTTAGCTATACTAGAAACCTAAGAGAAATAGAAAGTTTACGAAATAGAAGGTTAGAGAAATAGAAGGTTTAGGAAATAAAAGGTGATGTGTAAAGTGTATATGACACATATGTTTCCCCATAGTACATATGGGTCATGTACCCCAACATGGTGACTTTAACATGTATCAACCTGTATCGAACTGTATTGGCCGATACATATCGATACTCTCACAAAACCTTTAATGTACGTATCGTATCGGTATGTATCGGTCTATATTGTATCAGTCCATATCGGTCGATATAATATGATACCAATCGAGACATACTATTTTCCTAAAAAAAAAGGATATGTATCGGTTATATCGTATCGATATCAACCAATACCGATACATATCGGTCTGTATTGTATCGTATTGGTCGATACTTTAAATAATGGTTTATTTATCCAATAGAAGTAGGACAAGATTCTTAGATAGAGACACCACAAAGAAGCTTACAAGTTGAGAGTCCTGCTTAATCCAAGCAGCCACAGCAACAAAGTCAGTAGGGCAAGGATTAGATCCATCAAGGAAATTGAATAAACCTTGGCCCTTTAGAAACAGCACAACTTGCTTGCGCTATATGAGAAAGTTGTAGGGAGTCAATTTGATAGAAAGAAAGTGGTTTTCAGAGGGGAATGTAAGTGATGAAGTAGTGGAAGAAGAGGGGGAGAGTGAAGCGGCGGCGGAGAATTGAAGAGAGGATTCAGTAGCCAAGATAGTAGAGAGCACCGACTAGGGGAGATGAAGGAGGGCACCACCATAGGAGAGGATCGCCACGCTTGTTGGAGCAGGGAAAAAAAAAGGAGCTCTATGGTACCATTTTAAGTCATGAAAATATATTCATTAATCATCAAACGATTCTCTACAGTGTAGCGTTATATATAAGAGTACAAGATATTACAATCAATATTATAATGGGATTTGGAATCCTTGATAAAATGGAAACCTATATCACATGTGAATATTGGAGAAATCTGTCAGACCCCGGCCCGATTAGTAAGGGCAAGATGTGACTGAATGTCAATTGGCATTCAGTCGATCCCCCAAGATCAATTAGTACAATACTCCTAGTCACAGTTCATAAAACACAGTAAATCATCGTAGCAGAAGAGAATAACCAGTAATAATAACAATAATAATAAAGAGATTAGGTGATAACTAAGTATTTATATTAAGTGAAACCTGTGATACAATGTATAGTTCTCAAAAGGCACCACAAGTACAAAAGTACAACAATATCTACATAATATACTTCACAAAAGAAGTTTATAAACACAAAAGGAATAGCCTGCTCCATCAGGCCAGATTAAGTGAATGCGCATGCATCGCATCCATAGAAAGCTTTATGAACTTCAAACTTCTGCACCGTACGGTCCTCATCGGTGGAAGTCCGAAGCCAAAATAACCACATCATCTGGTTTCTCAGAACCAACAGTACTATCTGAAAAAGAAGGGGTACCACAGGGGTGAGTTCCACTGAGCCCAACAAGGGAAACATGCAAACACAAGCATATAGTCCATGATGCATGACCTACATCTAAGAATGCTACTAACATCAATGTCTAGGTCTCATGAGGTATAAATACTACTGTAGTAGGTATGATATTCTCAGTCACGGAATGAACTCATCGGTCTTCCCAAGAATACCACTCTACTATGGTGGGGACCCGCCAGTTTTGGAATATACACATCAGACCCCGATGAACCCCTAGTAATAACCTTACTGTTATTCCCATTCTGGTATGTACTCATCAGACCTGGGACAATGAATGATATTTCGGTATTAACCCTTCAGACCTGCCATGGGTTATCCAACACCTTACCCCTGTTGGCAAGGGTCGTAGCATTTGGGTTTATGCTAGCCTAACCGCATGCATTTCTAAACATGATGTCGTATGAGGCAGCAATAGATAGTAATTTAAAATTCCAACATTATTTCTCAATACATCACAATAGATCATAGTAAAAGTATACAAATGCAATATGAAATGACACCTATAACATGCATTCATATAATGCAAAAAAAAAGCTACAAAACTACATGATTATACTACAATGATGATGAATGTCAATGACAGCCAGCATAAATAGTAATTAAAGAAGAAACACTCCCAAAGAAAAAGTCAGAATTCCCTTACCTGTATTGGAGGATAATCCTAGTCAATTGAAGCTCCAAAACACATAAACTATTACACCTCTTGATATTACTATTGCCTATATGACCAATATACAACATTTGTTGGCTCTAACATAGCCCTGGGCAAAAGCCCAAAGTATAAAAGAACTAAATCCAAGTCCATAGGTAGAACCGGATTTAGAACTGGCTGAATCCAGTTGACCCTAGGACTTAGCTGTCTGAATCCGGTTGGACAACCAGTGGCTGTTTTGAGATCCAAAATTCATGGATCATTCATGTATGGGGTTGTTTTCTCCAAATTGGTTTAGGGGAAAGATAGGCTACAACAAATGGAAAGTTTTGACCCATTTGCATGTAAGATCAATTTAAGTTTTTTAATTAAAATTAAACAAAATAGAAATTCTACAATTTTTGGGAACATGGCTGAAACCAAAGAAGAAAATAAGATGTTGGTATTTCAGCATGGTTTTGGTGATCTACCAAGTTATACTCAAGTCCATATTGGGATTCTATCACAAGCTATCTAATACCTTAGGTCTAGGCTGAATTGGGTTTTAATCCCAAGAAGAATTCAGAAAGATAAATAGAGAAGAAGTTGAGAAGTTAGGGTTGAGGTTGGATGATGCCCTAGAACAATAGATTGGTTAAATAAGGTTGGGGTTTAGGGTCTTTAACAGCCCAACTTAAGGTTTATCATTCTAGGGTTGGTATGGGTCAAGAATTCAACCATTATATTCAACCATTATAGAGGAGAAAAGAAAGGAATTTGGGAAAACAGATTTAAGGTTTAGATTTCCTACCTGAAATTAGAGTTCAATTGATGATGGCAGCCCCAAATTCCCAAGCTCCAAGTGTAACTCCAAGTTAGAAAGGATTAGCCCTAGCTTTTCTTCTTCTTCTTTCTCTTTACTTAGTTTCTTCTAAGGTCCCAAAGCTGAAATCGTTTCTTGTTTAGAGGTAAGAATGAATCCTAGACTAAGGATTCATTATATAGTAAGTCTTACTAAAGGCTGTTTTTTTGTTATAATTAGAATTGGTTTAAAGAATGTATACAAATCTATTTCTAAAGTAAATTAATTACATAGTTTAAGTTTTTAAGTTAAAACTTAGGCCTCTATAGGTCATGGAAGTGGGCCCGGGTATGTTGACATCTAAGTAGCCAGGATCTACAAAGAGGTGTGGGTCCCACTAGGCAAAAATTTCTTTTTGCCCCTAGTACAGTAATTAAGCAAGAATACAATATATATATACATAGAATGAGATTTTTACCTATATACTGGCCTAGGATATGGTGAGGTTCTGCATATGCTCGATCCAGTATGTTTGGCATAAGAAACTAATATGCTGGGATACGACAGGATTCTCAGACTCAAGGATAGCTTGTTGTCCTGGCTCCTCAAAATCCTTCATAGGTGTGTCAATGGACTGCTATGAATCCACCACTGATGCAGCCCACAACATAGAGGCAAGCATAGACACAAACCCAAAACCTGTAATCACACAAGTTCGAAAAAGTTCAAATTAGAGGTGGGTTTCATAAAATCCATATCACATGTGTTGCCTAATATGAGAGGACACTGATCTTGAGTGTCCATATCGAGTTGGACTCTCAAGATCGAATGATATTCAGCGAGGCATCAAAGTCCCCAGCATGAAATTTGAAAGAAGATGTCACAAAATTGAAGTTTTGGGTGAAAACTTGTCCGTCTAGGTATTGTTGGTGCTTTCTGATTTCTGGAATCATGATTCTGAAGTCACATGTGCCTTTTAATATGCGTATCGCATTGTATCACGCCGTATCAGCTGATACGATACGTACTGATACTATAATTTTTTTCTCAACTCCTAAATCAATTGTATCAAGAATATTGGTACGCATCGATTCTATCATATCGTATCGCTCCATATCAGCTGCTACAATGGGATACTGATCTATAGATTCTATGCCATTAAAAAAAAGAGAGAAGTATCTCATTGTATCATATCGATACCGATACGTATCGGCCGAGATGAAACGATACGGTGCTATACTTTAAACCATGGATAAGGCTGATTTGTTGTTAGAGAAGTAAGAAACAAACTATTTTGTCTAGATATAATGCGAAAGCTTAGTACAGAGCCATGGCTTATACTGCAGTTAAGTTGATAAGGCTAAAATCCTCTTATCCAAGAATTTGAATTTCTTGTCAATCAACCTGTTAATATGTTTTTTGATAGTCAAGTTGCTATTTATATTGGTAGTGATCCAGTTTTCCATAAGAGGACCAAGCATATAGAGGTTGATTGTCATTTTGTTCGAGATGCTATGATATAGAAACTGATCTCTATTGTTTTGTTAGTTTCATAAACTAACTCGGTGATATGTTTACCAAGGCTTTATTTTAGAATGTTTTTCTTCAAGGTTGTTCCAAGCTGGGCATGAGTATATCTATACTCCAGCTTGAGGGGGAATGTTAAGAGTTGCAAGTTATGAACTATAGGGGTATTTTTGTAATATTATTTTGGCTGCAGCCAGTGGGATATATTTCTTTTCTCCCACTCAGTCTACCCTATATTCTCCCATCTTTCTTCTTCCTCTATTACGTAACCCTAGACACTGGTTAGTTTGTTAACTGTTACTATTAAATATACAATGATATTTGTATATAATTTCCATTAAAGAATGATATGATGATGAGTTTCTATCAGTTGTCAATTTGTCATTCATTTAGGAACTAATTGCGTGCTCGGGTTCATTTGTTGAAATGGCCAATGCTGCTGATCTGATACAACGAAAGCAACGTTCTGAGTTTCTCTGTAAGTTCGCTGGACCCTATATACATTTAAGCTAAACCTGTCTAAACATTAACTAGGCTGCTCTTACTATTCTTGCAGCAAGTATTAAGAAAACCCTAAACAAATCTATAGAGGTAAACTCAATTCACATTCTTATTGATGGATCTTATGTGCTTATTGTGCTATAAGCTTGAGATATCATATTTTTCTTTGGTCTGCATGCTTCCAGGGAAATCCAGAGCGCATTTCACCCATCCTAACTCTAGCACTGAATGATGCTGCGACTTATGACAAGGTCAGACTATATTTTTTGTTCCTTTTTTGTGGCCAATGGGCAAAAAAAGACTAATTCAATTCTTATTTAAGTATATAGGCTACAAAATCTGGGGGGCCTAATGGATCCATTCGGTTCAGGTAATTTTACATACTTGAAAAAATATATTTTAAAAAGATACTGTATTTGGTGGGATAAAGCTGAGATGTTGTTGTTGTTGTACTGTATTAGTGTTGAGAAATAGGATGGAAAATTTCAATTAATACCTTTACTTTGGGCATGGCCATGTCTCAAGCCCAATGTAAAAATAGACATGACCAGATTCAGCCCAATGTAAAAACAGACATGACCAGAATCTTCATTTTCAGTGGTTTTATAACAAAAGGGCTCTTCAAAGCCAATGGACACCTTATTGTCTCATAGACTAAAACTCAGTCAGATCACATGGCTACCATTATTGTTTCATGCTTATGTTTGGATTCTAGCCTACTCAAGATTGCTAGCTATTGGATGGCCTTGAGCATTTGTATCAAATTCGTAGGTTGAAAGGAACTCCATGTTTCCCTGTCAAAATAGAAGACTAAATGTTCAGTGGGTTGAGTATTTGAAACTTTGTGTTTTTTTTTGTGAATAAAAAATTCATTACCAAAGCCACGAAGGGAGGGGGAAGGGGGGGATATACAAAGGGGAAAGAGAGTGGGAGAGAGGGGGGAAAACTATACAAACAAGGCCAAGGCCTAGCTAGGGGGGCAAAAGATAGAAAAATCTGAACCCCAGACAACAACAATGAGCCTGTTCCTTGGGGAGTCCAAAAGGGAGCAATGAGGGAGCGAGAGAAGTCTGGAGCTGACATCTAAGAAGATGGCTTTCCAAATCAGGTCAAGGGACCGAGAGTTGGTGGTCCATCTACCAAGTTTCCGCTCCAGCCAAATATGGGAAATAACCGCCCCAAACACAAGCTTACCAATGGTATCATAAATAGAGCTACCAGAAAAAGACCTGATCATCCAAAGCCACTCTCGAGCAAAGGGGAGGGGGCATCTACAACGGGGCCAAATGGGTTGTAAGGCTTTTTTCCAAAATAGAAGAGGTTAGGGGGCAAGAAAAGAAAAGGTGGTCGATGTCCTCAGTTTCGATGTCCTCAGTTTCGTTCCAGCATAGGATACAAAAGGGGGAGGCTGGGATGTGGCATTGAAGGAGAAATGATTGGGTGGGGAGACAGTGGTTCAGGGATCTCCAAACAATGAAGGAGTATCTCGGGATGTGGCCCTTAAACCAGACAAGCTTGAGCCAAGGGATAGTAGGGCCATGGGGTCTGACAAAATCCCAAGCAAAGTGGGAGGTAAAGATGCCATTGTGGGAGGGGAGCCACATAACTTTGTTCGAGAGAGGGAGATAGGGGGGAGGGGGAGAGGGGGGAGAGAGGCCCTGACTGGGAGAGATCAGAGGGGAGGGGGATGATAGAGGAGAGTAGGGCAGATTTGGGGATACCCGAAGAGTAAACCGCTCAGGCACCTAGGGTGTTAAAAAGAACACCAGAGGGGTGCCAAGGGTCAAGCTAGAGGGAAGTGGAAGAACCGTCAACAATTCTATAGGAGATGACACTAAGGGCTAGAGGACGGAGGTGGAGAAGTTTCTGCCAAACTCAGGAGGGGTCAGCAGGCTGGGGGGCAGTCCAGAAGGAGTTATCTTTAAAGAGGTAAGAGTAGACCCAGTTTACCTAGATAAAGTCCTGCCTAGAGGAGACTTTCCAGATTAACTTAAGGAAACCTGCAGTATTGTAGTCTCGGATACGGCGGATACCAAGACCACCTTCAGATTTGGGGAGGCAGATAGCTTCCCAGCTAATCAGATGGAGGAATTTGGCAGTCTCTTGGCTTTTCCAAAGGAAGGCACAGAAAAGGGATTCCATGTCTTTGATTATGGACTGAGGAAGCCTAAGATACCACACTAATAGATGTAAGAGGATTGGATGACAGATTTGATCAAAACAATCCTACCAGCGTAGGAAAGAAATTTGCCTTTCCAAAGTTGAAGCCTCTTATAGATGAGGTCCAGCATATGGGTACAGTGGTGCCTAGTCAGCCTAGCAGGAATGAGGGGGAGGTCAAGGTAATTCACAGGAAGGGACCCTACAGAAAACCCAGTCAAACGGAGGAGAGATGCTTTGTCATGTTCAAAAACCCCAGAAAGGAAGATTTGCGATTTCAAAAGATTGATCCGAAGGCCCGAAAGAGATTCAAAGAGGTGGAGGGAGGACATGATTGAGGAGATAGAGGAGGGGGATGCCTTGGAGAAGGTTATGAGACCATCTGTGAAACCCATCTCTAATTTGAACTTTTTTGAACTTGTGTGACTACAGGTTCTAGGTCTGTGTCTATGCTTGCCTCTACGTTGTGGGCTGCATTGGTAGTGGATTCAGAGCAATCCTTTGACACACCTGTGGAGGATTCCGAGGAGCCAGGACAGCTAGCTATCCTTGAGTCTGAAAATCCTGCCGGGTTCCAACATATCAGTTTCTTACGCCAGACTTGCTGGGTCAAGCATATGCAGAACCTCACCATATCCTAGGCTGGTAAATAGGTAAGAATCCCATTTTATATGTATATATGTTGTATTTCTAATTAATTAGTGTATTAGGGGCAGAATAGTAATTTGTACCTAATGGGATAATGGGACCCACACCCTTTGTAGATCTGGACTGCCTGTGTGTCAACATACCTGGGCCCACCTTCATGGCCTATAAAGACTTAAGATATAACTTAAAAACTTGAATTAACTAATTAATTAACTTTAGAATTAGATTTGAAAATCACATTCCTAAAACCAATTCTTATTAAGCCATGGCAAACATGCCTTAAATTAAACCACTATATGTACCAACATATGACACTATTAATTCATTCCTAAACTAAAAGAATCGATTCCAGCCTTAGAACCTTGGAGAAAATAGAAGAAGGAAGGAGAAAAGAGAAGAAGAAGAAGGGAAGAGAAGGCTATACACTTGGGCTTTGATCCTACACTTGAATTGGAGCTTTGGGACTGAAATTGGAGACCTTGTTGCATGTTTCAAGGCTGTTTACACACTGATTCACTACTGTATTTAGGTAAGCAATGAATCCTTACTGTTCCCTTCTTCCTCTCCTCAAATTCTTAGTCCTAATCATGTCCTAAACCTGTTCCAGCCATTAAACCATAGGAAACCAAGCTTTATTAATCAATTTCAGCATACATAAACCTGTTTTGGGTTAATTAGTGTTCAAATTATACCTGAGACCTGAAAGCTGCCCTTAGGAACCCAATTCCTGGTTTGATTGATCAATTGACAAACCCTAGCATAATCAATTTGGGGTTTATTGGTTAAATTCCCAAATTGGTTTTGACTTTTGAATTAAATTGTTAAATTAGACTGACCCACCTTAGAATAGGTCCAAAAAGTGAAATTGGATGCTTGCATGTCAAGATCCATAAAATACAAGAAAACCCCCCCCAATTCTAGAATTTGAACCAGATGCAAAACCAGAGTTTGAACCGGTCGTCCGGTTCACATTGGCCCTGAATCTGGTTCAGTATTTTGAGATGGTTTTGAACCTAATTGCTAGGGGTTTGACCTAGGGTTTCTTCCATGTCTAATTCATGAAACCTACTACTGTTTTAGGACTGTAATTATCATTTGGGTGAGGTTAATTGGGAGTTGGATCATCTTCTTGCTTGGGTTAACATCCAATTCTAGGTAAGGGGATTTTGACTTAATTTCAGTGTGTTTGTTGTATTAATTTCTATTTGTTATTATTGCCATGTTATGCATTATATAAATACTTTGATCATATAGTTTTATAGTTTTTTTCTTCTTTGCATTAGATGATGCATGTTATTAGGACGCATTACATGATGCATATGCATAAAATTACTTATGTTCTTGAATTGATGTTGTTATTACTATTGTTGGACAGAATTATCTTACTATCTTATACTGATTCATATGTCATCATGATAGTACGCATATGGTTAGGATTGGCATGAACCCAGTGCTACGACCCTTGCCAACAGGGGTAAAGGTGTTGGATAACACATGACAAGTCTGAAGGGTTAATAGCGGAATGTCATTCACTGTCCCAGGTATGATGAGTACATACCAGAATGGGAACAACAGTAGGGTTATCACTGGGGGTTCATCGGGGTCTGATGTGTATATCCCAGAACTGGAGGGTCCCCACTGTAGTAGAGTGGTATTCTTGGGAAGACCAATGAGTTCATTCCGTGACTGGGAATATCATACCTACTACAGCAGCATTTATACCTCATGAGACCTAGACATTGATGTTAGTAGCATTCTTAGATGTAAGTCATGCATCATGGACTATGTGCTTGTGTTTGCATGTTTCCCTTGCTAGGTTCAGTGGAGCTCACCCCTGTGATACCTCTTTTTTTTCAGATAGTGCTACTGGTTTTGAGAAACCAGATGATGTTGATATTACAACTTCTGACTTCCACACCGATGGAGACTGTGTGGTGCAGAAGTATGAAGTTCATGAAGCCTTCTGTGGATGCGATGTATGCGCGTTCACTTGATCTGGCCTGATGGAGCAGGCTAAATCTTATGTTTATAAACTTTTTGTTAAATATAATATGTAGTTACTGTTCTACTTTTGTACTTGTGGTGCCTTTTGAGAACTATACATTGTATCACAGGTTTCACTTAATATTAATACTCAGTTATCATCTAACTCCTTTATTATTATTGTTATTATTACTGTGTATTCTCTTCCGCTGCAATGATTTACTGTGTTTATGAACTGTGATATGGAGTACTGCACTAATTGATCCTGGGGGATCGATCGAATGCCAGTTGGCATTCGGTCACATCTTGCCCTTACTAACCGGGCCAGGGTGTGACACCATCAGAAAAAGCAAGATGGGTGAGATTGAGGGATTTGCACTTGGGAATGGGGGAGATGGGGTGCTGGTCGATTTTGGCTTGAATGCTCTGAGAAAGGACCTCAAGGGCAAGGGAGAAAAGGAAAGGAGAGAGAGGGCAACCTTGGCATTTACTAACATCCGAGGGGAAGAATCCCGTAGGGGAACCGTTGACAATGACCGAGAAATGGGCGGAAGAGATGCAAGAATGGATCCATCGAACAAAGATAAGGGAAAAGGACATCTGAGTCAGGACATCGCAAAGGAAGTCCCATCACAGAGAGTCGAATGCTTTGTGGATGTCAATCTTTAGGAGAACCACAAGGGAGTGCGATTTGTGATCGAAACCCCAAACAATCTTCGTACAAAGGAGGATGTTGTCACAAATGCTTCTGCCGGAGATGAAGGCAGATTGATTAGGGCTGACCAAGGAGGGAATAACCAACTGAAGACAATTGACCAGAATTTTGATGATGAATTTATAGAGAAGGTTGCAAAGAGAGATAGGCCTGAAATCCGACAAGGAGGAGCCACCCTCTTTTTTGGGAATGAGACAAAGGAAAGTTTGGTTGATGTGCCAGAGTTGGCTGGGGTTAAAGAAAAAGCTGCGGATAGCTTTAATGAGTTTATCCTTGATGATGTCCCAGCTAAACGAAAAGAACCCCATACTAAAGCCATCAAGGCCAGGGGCCCGGTTAGACTTGTGGGAGAGAACTACTTTTAGGATCTCATCATCTGAGGGGATGGACTGCAGGAAATCCAAAAGGGAGGAGGGGATAAATTTAGTGATGAGGTTGGGGGGATGGGGGAGGGGGGAAAGGGAGGGGGAGAAGAGAGAGGAGAAAAAGGAGATGGCTTCGAATTTCATACCATGGACAGAGGTGATAGGGGAGCCATCAGGAGCCAGGAGCCTAGTGATGGAGTTAGAGTTGGAGCAGACTTTTAACGAATGATGGAAATAAGCCAAATTGAAGTCTCTAAGCTCAAGCCATTTAATGCAGGATTTCTACCGAAGGAAATTTTCTTCTTGAGAGGAGACAGAAGATAACTCAGAGGAGAGTCTTTTCTCTTCCTCAGCAAGCGAGGGGTTGACCAAATCCAACTAGAGCTGGATTGGACAAGGGAGAGATTGGAGCGCCAAAGGGAAAGCCAAGAGGAGATGTTACCAAAGGAGGAAGAATTCCATTCTTTAAGGGCAATTTTAGAATTGCAGAGCTTTTTGGTGAAGGCAAGAAGGGGGAGGGAAAAACAATGGATAGGCTTAATCCAAGCCTCACGGATGGTGGGAAGGAAAAGGGAATGAGAGGTCCACTTATCGAAGAATTTGAAGGGCTTAGGGCCAAAGGAGGAATAGGGCTGGATGAGGAGATGGCAAGGTAATGGTCAGACAAACTAGGAAGGAGGAAGGAGGCATGGGAATTGGGGAAGGAGGAGAGCCAAGCATCATTGATGAGGAATCTATGAATTTGTAAGCAATCTGATCAAGGCCCACTCTTCTATTGTGCCAGGTAAAGGGGGAACCCGACCAATGAAGATCATTGGTGCCAATTTCTTCGATGCAATCATTGAAGGCATTAACAAAGAGGATGTCAAGGGGACAACCCCCAGATTTTTTTGGAGCCATAATGGACATTATTGAAGTCTCTACCACCACCCCAAAGGAGATGACCAGACCTTGATTGAGGAGAGAGAGTGTGAAATCCGCAATAAATTTAAATTTTTTGGAACTTGTGTGATTTCAGGTTCCAGCTCTGAGTCTATGGTGGCATCGATGCTATGGGCTGCATCGGTCGAGGATACAGACGAATCTCTCTACACTCCTATGGAGGATTCCACGGATTCTTCCCAACTTGCCCTTTTGGAGTCAGAGGACCCCTGTGGAACCCCGCACCGGAGTTACCTGTGTCGGATCTGCTACCTGGAGGCTATGCAGAACCTCTCCCTTAATTAAACTCGATGTAAGTATAATTTAAATATATTTTTATAGTGTTATGTACGACCAATTAGACATAGAGGGGTATTTTAATCAAATTGCCTCTATGGGACCCACATCCTCAGTGGGAAATCCTGTTCCTAACATTTACCCGTATTCGGATTACCCCTGATGTCATATGACATCATTCTATGGTTAGAATAGAATAATAAGTACGAAATTTTAGTTAAAATCTGATTTAGGAATTAGTTTTAAAAACTGATTTTTACTTAATAAGACCAAACAACCCTTAGTCAATCCACTAAATATATAAAGGACTTAATACACTATTCATTCATTTCTACCAAAACCAAGAGAGGAACCAGAATCGTTCCAGCCTTGGAGAACAAGAAAGAAAGAAGAAAAAGAGAAGAAGAAGGTGGGAGAAGAAGACTATACCTTGGAGTCTTGATTCCATACCTTGAATTGAAGCTTGGGACTGCATTTGGAGCTGTTCCTGCACATCTTAAACTGTCTTCTTCCATCATTCACTGCTAATTTCAGGTTGGTCATCATAATTCAGTATTTCCCATCTTCTTTTCCTATTTTCCCCATCTCTAATTGAGATTCTAAGGAAATCTACCATTAAAGCCTCATACCCAAGCTGTGATAATGAGAATTCAGTATGTTGGGGACTGTTTTAGGCTAGTTGAGGTTCATTTACACCAAAAATTCATGGCTGCCTCCCTAATTGGACCCAATTCTGGTTCTATGAACCAGATTATAGAACCCTAATTTACTAATTTGAAATTTATTACTTAAATTCCCCAAATTTATGTTTAATTTTAAAATTAAACAACCAAATAAGCTGACCCACCTTAGAATTAGGTCAAATTATGAAATTCAGCTCATGCATGTGAAGATCCATGCAAGGAGAGCAAAACCCCCAATTCGGCCTCAGGGCCGGATGCAGTTGAAGGCCTAGGGCCGGACGTCCGGACCTGTATCCCCCTGAATCTAGCTGCTCCTTTTTGTGCCCCTGCTGCCCTAGTATCTTGGGGTTTGCCCTTAGCTTCTATTTGAACCTAATGGATGTTGTTTGTAAGTGATTTAGGGCTGTAATTCCTGTATTGTCTCTATCTTGACTGGATCTTTTGGAAAGTATTTGGTTAGGACTAGTCTACTGTACAGGTAAGGGAATTTGACTTTAATTTTGGTGTGTTTATGACCTTAATTTGTTGTTGTTCTGATTGTCATGTCATGCGTCATCAAAACTACTCAGATGCATATAGTTTCTTAACTTGTATTTATTGCACTAGAATCTGCATGTGAACTAGGCTGTATTGGCATCTTGCATTGCATTGACATTTATTGTTATTGTGAATTTATTGATGGTGAAGTACTGTACTTTTATAATTCAGCTATCCATACATGTGCCATCATGAATAGATTGCACTGGGATAGGTTGTATATCATCACCCAGTACTACGTCCCTTACCAACAGGGGAAAAGGTGTTGGACAACCTGTGGTACAGCCGAAGGGTATGCCGGGGTACCATTCACTGTCCCATGTTAGCGTGTGTACTCCACTGTGGGAATAAACAGTAGGGTTGGTCTTTGGGGGTCTGCTGTTTGGGCTGCCTGGTGTCATGCCTGAACTAACGGGTCCTCACCGTGGTAAAATAGTTTCGCTCGGGTGACCGACGTCTGGTTATGTGTTTTCACGACCGAGGTTAGCATCTATCACAGTAGTACTTAAACCTCATGAGATTTAGTATCCGTGTTAGGAGCATGTTAGATTAGTACATACATCATAAATTATTGTGTTTGTTTGCATGCATTCCCTTGCTGGGCTCAGTGGAGAGCTCACCCCCATGGATATCTTTATTTTTCTTACAGATGAAGCTACTCTCGTTGCTGCTAATGTTTCTGTGGGGATTCCTCCTACTCAGGACTCTCCTGCTGCTCATGGAGTTGATACTCCTCTCCTAGTTGAGCACGATGCTTCGTGTTCCTGCGATGACTGCGCGTTCTCCTGATCCTCCAAAATGATCAGGCTCTTTCTTCCTCTTTTGTTATAACACTTTTGTAGTAATTATTGTATATAGTCTTTTTAGGCCTTTGAGTTACTCTTTTTGTGAATCACCAATGTAACTCTCTTGTACATAAATGTTCATATAAATATAACTGTTATCACTAGTTCTTCTTTATTACTGTCTTATTGTCTTATTTAATTGCTTCCGTTGCATTTAAATTCTGATTATTATGAATGAAATTGCGAATAGAGTACTGCACTTGCGATCCTTGTGGGTTGGTTGGATGTTTGAGACATCCAGTCACACTTGACCCTTATAAACCGGGTCAGGGTGTGACAGAGAGGTCAATCCAAAGGGGGAGGCGGTTAACCGCTCCATTGTGAGCATACACAATCGAGAAGGAAAGAGAGCAGGAGGGGTTGAGAATGGAAAGGTTAAGATGGAGAATTTGGGAGGAGGAGAAGGAAATGGAGATGTGGATTTTTGAGGAGTTCCACAGAATCCAAATACGGCCATTAGGGGAATGGTCATGGTTGGAAAGGAAAGACCAGGAGGGGGCAATACAGGAGGCAATGCGAGGGGCATTATTCAAGAGGATCCTAGTTTCAAGGAGGGCACAAAAAGAAGCTTTAGAGGATTTGATGAGGGATCTAATCTTAGCTTGCTTGGCTAGAGAGTTGAGACCCCTAACATTCCAAATAAGTCCTATGGACATGGGAACTAAGAGAGGGAGTGCGACGATACCTGAGGAGGGTGGCTTCGAACTCTCTTATGAGAGTAGGCAATAAGGTGATTCCTAAACTAGTAGGGAGCCAAAGAAGATGGTGGAACCAGGTGAGGCTGGAAGATGGGGGGAGAGGCAGCAGAGTTAACAGGGGGAGAGATAGGGGGAGGGGAATCTCACCAGAAAGGGCCTCAAAGAGAGGGTGGGGGAGAGGGGGAGGGAGCTCACATCGGCCAAAGGAATCTGGGAAGGACCAAATGTAGGGGGCTGGTTCGTGGAGTGGTTCAACCAGGTCAAGAAGGGGGGGGTTAGAGGATGGAGGGTTAAAGTTGTAGGTGTGGTGGGAGTGGGGAAGGGGTTGGGTTAATGAAGGCCGAGGGCTAAGGGTGTGGGCCAAAGGGGAAGTAAGGTGGGAAGAGGATGCTTGGTTAGGAGGAGGCAAGGTGTGGGCCGGGGGGGCTAAAGTGGGTTGGAGGGGCTTGGTTAGAACCTGGGTTAGGAGCGGTGCTAGAAAGGAGGCTCGCAGGTTCAGGGGTGGGCCTAGATGCCGTTGGATAGCTCAGCCGAGGGTTAGAAATGTAGTTGGGGTTAGCCAATGGGTTAGGAAATTTTTAAGTGGGGTTTGGGTTCAAGGGGTTAAAATGAAAAGGGGACGTTGGGAGCAGGAGAGGAAGCAGAAGAGAGGACATCACTGGGGGTTTTTCACGAAAGGGGAAAGGTTTAGAAACTAGGGCAAAGAGGGAGGGGATAGTCGGAGGTCTCTGGTGTAAAGGGTCTGAGGGGAGTTACCTTCAAGAAAGTGGCAGTGGCGGTGCGATGGAGGAAACTCTTGGCAGCAAATAGACGAGCCAAAGTCCTGCGACAGTCGACCAAGTTGGAGCCTTGTGCTCAGAGGGTCAGAGAACCTTGTCGAGCTTAAAGCTTGTGCACTAATGGGGGACTTCGAACATTCAGGCCTTGGGGCCAGGGGAGCCGACTAGAGGAGGCCTTGTGACTAGGGCAATTGAGACTGGGGAGAAGATCTCGTACCAGGGGTAGCAGGGGTCACCAGAAGGCCAGAAGATTTGGCAGCTTTTTCATTGGGAACAGAGGCTGCCATGGGAGTAGGGGAGGGAAAGCTCCTACCAAAAGGAGAACTAGTGTCCGGAGATACATGGCAATGGTGATGGCTGCGGCGGGATCGTTTCCGGCTATGGCTGGGGTCATGGGAGGTGAAAGGGTATGCTGGAGGAGCTAGATAGAGTGTTGGTCCCTGGAGCTGAGGAGAAACCAGGGGAACTCTAGGAAGAAGAGCGGCGGCAACTTCAGAGTCTACAGGGCCCATCGAGGGAGATCAAGGAATCTTTAGGAAGATCTTCCGTGGCTACAGTGCAACAGTCGAGAGAGCTAGGTTCTGTAGCAGAAGAAACTGGCTCAGTGGGACCATCTCTTTACTTAGAAGGGCCAGTGGAGGCTGCAACGACAACATCGGAAGCTTCAGTGGTGACCAAGGGAGATGAAGGGGCTCAAGGAGCCTTACCGGAGCATGAAGAAGAGTGGTGGCCAAAGCTCTTGCTATGGATACAGTGAGGAGGAAGCCAATCATACTTAATTGGTTGTTCAAAGCTAAAACCATCTTCTTCCACAATGGAGATGAAGGAAGGAGGGGGGCAATCTGCGGAGACGTCAATGTAAATCCGAGCGAACGAAAGTCGGTCCATCTTCAAAGTGCGGCTATCAGAGTACAGAGGGAAGCTGACAACAGACTCAATCCTGCTAAGGCATTCTTGGCTCCAACAATGGAGAGGGAGACCTGGGAGAGCAATTCACAAGGTAAGGGAGCTGAAGTCGACCTTTTGGAGTTGCATGTAGGGATCTCACTGCTGGAGGAAGATGGGCTTGGTGCCCACAAGCCAGGGGCCACCGTCAAGAGTACAAGCATTTGCTTCATCGGAGAAGAATTTAAAAATGAACACACCATTTTCCAGAAGGTAAGATTCCATTGAACCTTGAGCTTTCCATTGTTTTGTAAGAGAAGCTTTAACAATGTAAAAGGAAGGTCTGGAACCAAGAAAGTGACTGACAAGACAAGATTTCCATTTGGAAATTTTAGGAGAGAGGAGGCTGTTGGGGCAGAGAGCAATCGAAGAGGAACCATCAGAGGCAGGTTTGACAAAATGGAGAGAGAGCCCAGAACTGGAGGGGGGAGATGAAGAAGTGAAGAGGGAGGACCAGGACTTGGTTCCGGCAGGGGTTGGGGAGGTGGGGGGACGGGGAGCTCATTCTTGATTGACCATGTTCCATCCACACCTTACTCCATCCTGACTATTAAGCAAGCCTAGTTCATATTTGAAACTTTATTTATCAGTTATTTCTTTAATTCTAACAATTCCAAAACTAATTGCATCATTAACTTGACCCCCTTTTTTGTTATTTTCTTGCTTAAAGCTCAGAGATAATCAGACCTAAAAATAAAGGGCTATCTTCTACTTTGAAACTCATAGAGGAAGCAAAACATGAAATTGATTCTTACTCTAAGGGAGGACCCATTTCCTTTGCAGATCTCATACAATGTGCAGGTGAGACCTAAGAGATATGATTATATTCCTTTTCATTGACTGCACTGCATATACAATAATACAATTGTCCATATTGTGCAATTGATGGATAACCCATTGTCCAAAGATCAAAGTATTAAGCAGTAATATCTGTATCCAAAAAGGAATATTTTGGACAAATTAGTTGAATAGGGTCAAGGTTTGTGACAAACATTATCTTTACATAGCAAAGATCTTCCCATCAACAAAATTTTGCAAATTGTCATGTCAAATTAAATTTATGATTGATGTATTAACTGACAATATATAGTGGTGTCTTCCCACCATTATTCCTTTCCATCTTGTCCTCATTCCCATATTTTTATTTTATTCTCCAGAAAGATCCATCTTTATTCTAGTAAAGTTTACAGCTTTGTTTTATAGATAAAGGCCATTCAAATGGCCATCACTTTATTTTCTTCATTAGTGCAGCACAGAGTGCAATAAAAAGTACTTTTCTTGCTTCTGCAATTCGCAAATGTGGTGGGAATGAAGAGAAAGGAGCCTTGTTATATACTGCATATGGTTCAAATGGCCAGGTTAATTTTCTTTCTTTAATTTACATTTTTTCCCTGAACTCTAGGTGTACTACTGATAGTTTAGACTTCAGAGACACCAATAGGGTCCTGAGTTCCATAGATTGTTTAGAATGTCATTGTTTTTTGTTAATGTTTATGAAATTTAATGGTAACTATTGTTTTGATTTCCTTAATGTCATCTTCAAGCACCTTGGAAAGTTGTGTAAAAACAAATGTAAAATGTCTAACATGGACGGAATTGTCTGGCTTTAATATAGACCTACTGCTTTCTATTGCAATTTGTGAGACTGAAGCACCATGTGACCTCCATGATCTTGACATTCGTTAAACAAAACATTTTTCTGATTAGATCTCTAATTGTCAAGAGCATCAAATTTCAGTTGGGTTGAGTAGTAATTAGTTTCGACTTTCTCAAGAGGCAGAGAAGAGGGTGTCGTTTAAGCGTTTAGTTTTCCTTTAGGCCATTCTTAATATGTTAATAGTGGGGAAGGAAAGATAGGAACATATTTTCTTTCTTTTTCTTTTTTCTTCATGTGTCAATGTATGAGGATCAGCTCTGAGCCTATATATTCTGTTTCCATTAATAATGGATGAATTGACCAGACATACTCAAGATGAGATTTCATTTTTCCTATTATTTGCTTGATGATATGTTTTTTCTTTCGAAAGAAAAGAAGGGAGAAGTGCCAAATTAGAATCATGGAGTAAAGTATTGGAGTCAAAAGTTCTTAAAAAAATAAAATTGAGCAGGACTAAAACAAAATGTATGGAGTTTTACTATACTGAAAATAGGGGGTAAATGTTAACAGGAATAAAACTAGAGTAAAGCTTGGAGGCTTCGATGATTAATGATCACCCCAAGCTCCTAATTTATATTAATGAGAATAGGGGACAGATTTGCAAGTAATCAATGTGGGACTAAACCCACATAAGAATAAAATAGTAAAAAGGGTCCAGAGTACCCCCCATGGTATTCTGGCCCATATAATCCAACACTCCCCCTCAAGTTGGAGCATATATATCGTGCATGCCTAACTTGACTAATATAGGAAGAAACACTTTGCCACTTAGTCCCGTGGTGAACACATCGGCTAACTGATCAACAAACTTCACAAAGGGAACACAGATGAGTCCGGCTTCAAGCTTCTCCTTAATGAAATGTCGGTTAACCTCAACATGCTTAGTACGATCATGCTGGACAGGGTTATGAGCAATGTTAACGGCTGCTTTATTATCACAATAAAACATCCTGGGAAGATGGATAGCAACACCAATATTCTGCAACAATCCTCTAAGCCATAAAAGTTCATAGATTCCTTGTGCCATTGCACGGAACTCTGGTTCAGCACTGGACTTTGCCTAAACATTCTGCTTCTTGCTACGCCATGTGACAAGGTTTCCACCCACAAAAGAACAATAGCCAGAAATTGACTTTCTGTCAGTAGAGCCAGCCCAATTGGCATCAGTATAAGCTTCAATCTTCATATGACTATTGGGAGAGAGAAGAATTCCTTTTCCGGGAGCAGACTTCAAATATCGCAAAATACGAAGGACTGCCTCCATGTGAGAGGAATAAGGATCATGCATAAACTGGCTCACCAAACTTACAATAATGGCTATGTCAGGTCGTGTGTGAGAGAGATAGATTAGTTTGCCCACTAATCGCTAATAACGGCCTTTGTCGACAGGTTCACCCTCTTTCTCCCTAAGTCTTGTAGAAGCTTCCATAGGAGTATCTAAAGGATGACAGCCTAGCAACCCAGTCTCAGACAATAGATCTAAGATATATTTCCTTTGAGAAAGAAAGATGCCCTTTGAAGACCGACCAACTTCTATCCCTAGAAAATATTTTAGAGTCCCCAGATCCTTTAGTTCAAACTCACAGAGTCACAACCAAGGAAGTGCTTTAACGATGTGTGAGGCAGTCAGCCATGCTAGGCAACGATGTGGAAGAACCTCAAAGGACAGCACATCTTCACTAGAACTCTCCCCCTGAAGAGGTGGTGAAGAATAATAGGAAACGGTCTCATGAAAAATAACATCCATATTGACGATAGTACGGCGGGAAAGGGGGTGGTAGCACTTGTAACCCTTCTGGGTTGGAGAATAACCCAGGAAAATACATTGTAACCCCCTAGGTTCAAGTTTGCCTGGAGACTTTGTATCTCTAGTATAACATACACAACCAAATATCTTGGGGGTAACAATAAAGGAGCAATTTCCCAATAAAACCTCAGTTGGACTACGAGTGTGAAAGGACCCGGGGAGGTAGCCTATTGATGAGATAGGCCGCAGTGAGGATAACATCTCCCCAATACTGAGATGGGACATGTCTAGTAAACATCAAAGCCCTGGCCACCTCTAACAAGTGTCGGTTTTTCCTTTCTGTCGCACCATTTTGGGCAGGGGTATCAACACAACTGGTTTGGTGAACAATACCATGGTCAGCTAGATAGTTTTGAAATTGAGATTCTGTATACTCTATTCCATTATCACTCAGTATTTTGAGAGTAGCCTGGAACTGAGTTTGGACCATTTTATGAAAATGCCGAAAACACTCAAATACCTGATTTTTTTTGTGTAAAAGATATACCCAAGTATGCTTAGAGTGACAGTCAATAAAAGAAACAAACCATCGATGACGAGAAAGAGATGTTTTACGACTAGGACCTCAAACATTAGAATGCACCAATTGAAAACAAGAACTCCTTTTATTTGATAAAGCATAAGTGGGGCGTGTCTGTTTGGCCAGAACACAAGCCTAACAGAAAAAGTCATCCATAGTACAAGGGGTGACCAAACTAAGAAATAAATGTGCTAAAATTCGTAATGGAGGGTGACCTAATCTAGAGTGCCATTGGTAAAGTTCAGAAGAGACCAAGGAGTTCTGAGGTAGAGGAGAAGGTATGGTGGTGGAGAGGAACGACCATCTTCAAGCAGGTACAATCCACCATGTACTTTACCCAATCCAATCGTCTTCTTAGAGTGCATATCCTAAAAAACAAAATGGGAAGGAAAAAAAGTTACTTTGCAATTAAGATCACAACTAATACTACTAATAGAAAGAAGACTAGTAATAAAATTAGGAATATGTAAAACAGAGGACAAAGGAAGAGAAGAAGTACAGTTGATGATTCCTTTTCCAGATATAGAGGAAAGGGAACCATCAGCTGCTTTGACCTTGTCTTTCCCAGAAGTGGGAGAATAACCATGGAATAGACTAGAGGAACTGGTCATGTGATCTGTAACTCCAGAATCTATGATCCAAGGGTAGGAAGCTACAGAAGCACAGTGACTACCAAATGGAATTCTTGACCGGGCAAAGTGTGAACCTAAAGGAGCAAGAGAATTGGTAGTATCAGCAGATGTAGTAGAGGCAGCACAGCGGAAGTCCTTAGCACACGTAGGAATTCCTGTAGATCATCCTGGGATAGACCAATATCAGTAGCAAGGGTTGTAGTAACAGTCTCAGTGTGATGAGCCTTGTTCTTTGGATTTGTCTTTGTCTTGGCAGCCCTTTTTGCTTTGAAGTCAGCTGGTTTCCCATGAAATTTCCAACACTTCTCTTTGGTGTGATAGGGTTTGTGACTGTGCTCAAAAATAATAGTCCCTGTAGTAGAATCACCAAGAGAAGTAGTGCCAACAGGTGCAAGAGTAGCTGAGGCAGCAGCCTTGAGGGCTGATCTGTCAGTAATAGGTGGGTGTAGCATAGCAGCCCTACAGTTTTCCTCAGAGGACACCAAGGCATAGGATTGTTCAAGTGTGGGAAAAGGCTTATGGCCCAATACTTGAACACGAATATGGTCATAGTCCACATTTAAACCAACAAAAAAATCATACACCCTGATCTTGTCAACATGCTTCTTATCTGAAGCAATGTCAGCAATTGTAGTAGGGTGGAAATCATAGAAGTGGTCCAATTGTTGCCATAGACTACGCAGAGTAGCATAATATTTGGAAATGGAGAAGTCTCCCTGAGTAGTGTGGAGGACCTTACCTTCTGCCTGAGTTCATATACTTGGGCATCATTGCCAAGCTGCCCATAAGTTTCCTCACAAGCAGCCCAAATCTGAGAGGCTGTATCAAGGAGAAGAAAATTATGTTGCAAATCTGAGGTCATACAACCAATCAGGTAGGACATGAGAACATCATCATTTGCAAGCCATCTTTCTTGAGCAGGACTAGTCTCAGTTGGTATAACAGTGGTGATAGGAACTTGTAAAATTCTGCTGCAGGTCTTGATCTTCAAGAAGGGGGATTGATCTCTTGTTGAGAGATGAAATCAATCCCAAAAAACTTGAATCTTCAAATATCGCAAGCAGGGAGGATGGTTCCTATGGAGCAGAATTTTGTCATTGAATGAGGTGATGGAAGGTAGCAACTGGATCTAGTGATCACTTCATCAGTGCTGCCCTATGGGAGAATGGAGAACAAAAGAGAGAAGAGGAGGAGAAGAGAGAAGGAAAAGAAGTGAAGAAGAAAAGAGATCAAGAATGGGGTTGTGAAGGACCCTAGTAAAAAACCATCTTTGATACCATGTTAACATGAATAAAACTAAAGTAAAGCTTGGAGGCTTGGATGATTAATGATCACCCCAAGCTCCTAATTTATATTAAAGAGAATAGGGGACAGAATTACAAGTAATCAATGTGGGACTAAACCCACATAAGAATAAAACAGCAACATAAGAATAAAATAGTAAAAAAAGTCTAGAATACCCCCCGGTATTCTAGCCCATGTAATCCAATAGTAAAAAAATTATGCGATTATAATAGATGGCAGTGAGATATCTTAGAGTGAGAGAAATTGAACAAAATGTTGTTCATAAATTGGATCAGGGTGGAGGTGCTTCCGGAGTGTTATGTCATAAATTGTTAAATCTTATTGTGTTATATCACAGGGGTAATAATCATACCCTTGTGAAAAAATACAACCAAGTCAGATGGGAATGTTTGTCCGCAATAGTGATCAAATAAGAAAATTTTAATGTATTTTTTACCTGACATGGAACCCAAATATTAGAATGCACTAAAGAAAATAAAGATGGACTTTTAGACACATTATGTGAAAGAAAAGATGACTGATAATGTGTCCCAAGTTCACATGCTTCACACTCGAGGCGAGACACAAATTTGCAACTAGGAATCATGTTGGAGTTTGGAAAAAAATAAGCATCACAACCGAAAGTGCCACTGAATGGGAGAAACACCATCGGAAGTAGTAGTAGCAATGGTTGACATCATAGCACAATCAAAAATAATATAACCAATCCTGCTTAAGCCCTTCAGTAATTGTCCTCGTCTGAAGATCCTGAAAAACACAATAAGAGGGATAGAAGGTAACAAAACATCTTAGAGATTTAGTAAGTTGACTAACCGATAAAATATTTCAAGGTAATTGTGGCACATAAAGAACAGAAGATAGAGTCATGAATGAGGTAGGTGAAATAGTACCATGACTAGTCACGTGGTTAGAAGACCTGTTAGCCAGAATTATCAATGAAGGATTGTGTTTGTTATACAAAGAAAAATACAAATATGACTTACTAGTCATATGAGTGGAAGCACCAAAACCAATTATTCAAGGGGTACGTAATGTGGTAGTAAGAAGAGTTGATTTATCTGTGTGAGCAAGAGTAGCTGTGGAGGAGGAAGTAGCAGTGGATAACTCAAGATTCTGGAGACGTTTAAGTATCAGCTTATAATCGTCTTGAGACACAGATGTTGATGAAGAAGCTCCAGATTAAGTAGTAAGTTTGGTGTTGTTAGAAATCAGAATTAGCTAACCAGCAAAAGTTAAAGAAGAAGAAGAAGAAGAGAAGAGAAGAGGAAGGAGCACACTGCCGTGAGAAGGAAGCAGCAACCTGCGATACAAGATAGATTCTATCACAGGCCTTGGGTTCTATTTATAATAAAGTTAAAGTAAAAGAGGTAAGTTGGTTCCTAAGCCCTTACCTATTACAACTTAACAAATAAAGACTCAAAACATAGAAAATTACATAGAACCCAAAAAACCCAAAATAGCAACGACAAAACTACCCCTAATTCTCAACACTCCCCCTCAAGGTGGAGCTTATAGGTCTCCCATTCTCAGCTTGTTACAACAGGTGCAAAAACTAGGAGCAAACAAGGATTTGGTGAAGACATCAGCTAGCTGATTCAAAAATGAAACAAACGGAGTCTCAACTAGCTTTTTCTGACATCGCAAACAAAGTGACAATCTACTTCAATATGTTTAGTCCGCTCATGGTAAACAAGGTTACTAGCAATGTATATAGCTGCCTGGTTACCACAGTACATCTTCATCAGTGTAGGCACAGGAAACCCCATCTCAAGTAGAAGAGACCGGAGCCACATCAACTTAGCTGTAGTATGGGCCATAGCCCGATACTCTACCTCTGTACTCAACCGCGTAATAGTAGTCTGCTTCTTACTACACCATGAGACAAGATTACCCCCAACAAAAGTATAATAACCTGTAGTAGAATGACAATCACTTACCAACCCTACCCAGTCTGCATCAGAATAAACAACCAGATCCATATGCCGATTAGGATGATAAATCAGCCCTTTACCAAGAGCAGCTTTCAAATAACGAAGAATACGAATGGCAGCATCCCAGTGAGCTTTTTGAGGAGTTTGCATAAACTGGCTTAGAACACCAATAGCAAAAGAGGTGTCAAGTCTCGTGATAGTAAGATAAATCAACTTTCCAACTAAACTCCTGTACTGATGTACATCCTTGAGAGGATCTCCATCATCTACCCCAAACTTCTGATCAGGATCCATGGGAATATCCACTGGCTTGGATGCAAGCATTCCAGTATCAGACAAAAGATCTAACACATATGTTGGATTATATGGGTCAGAATATCGTGGGGGGTATTCTGGACCTTTTTTACTGTTTTATTCTTATGTGGGTTTAGTCCCACATTGTTTACTTGTAATTCTGTCCTCTATTTTCATTAATATAAATTAGGAGCTTGGGGTGGTCATTTAATCATCCAAGCCTCCAAGCTTTACTCTAGTTTTATTCCTACTAACATGGTATCAGAGCAGGTTTTTGACTAGGCTCCTTCGCAGCCTCATTTTTTATCTCTTTTCTTCTTCACTTCTTTTCTTCTCTCTTCTCCTCCTCTTCTCCTCTCTTTTATTCTCTATTCTCCTATAAGGCAGCACTGATGAGGTGAACACAAGATCCAGTTGCTGCACTCCATCACCTCATTCAATGATAAAATTCTGCTCGATAGGAATCAGCCTCCCTACTTGTGATATTTGAAGATTCAAGTTTTTTTTTTGGATTGATTTCATCTCTCAATAAGAGATAAATCCCCCTTCTTGAAGATCAAGAGCTGCAGCAGAATTTTACAAGTTCCAGTCTCCAATCTTTGAAGATTTCCTCAGAACGATTCTTCCAAAATCAGGGTTTTTTCAAAACTCTGACAATTGTCGATCTAGGGGTTTCAGTTCTCCATTGAAGCTGATTTTTTTAGAAATGATCCATCACCATTAGAAGACCATTCGACCCCAATTTCAGCCTTTTTTGCTAAGTTTTTGACTGATTTTTCCCCTACATCAATCTCACCAAATCAGGGTTTTTTCCCAAAACCCTACAAAAATTGATCTAGGGGATTGCCATCTCTGTTGCTGCTGATTTTTTGAGACATCTATTACTACATATAAAGAGGTCTATCCCTCAATTTTCAGTACTTCTCTTGGAGTATTTACTGGTTTTTTCCTCACAACAGCCCTTCACTGTGATTTGGGCTTCTCTACTGTGAACATGGGTGACTCCGCCAATTCTACTGCAACTTCTGTTGGTGATGGCCAAAGCAAATCAGAATTTCATACCTTTCCTACAAATTTAATCAAATTGGATGGTTCTAATTACTTGCTTTAGTCTCGGTTTGCTTCCTTTGCCATTGCTGGCCGTGGCCTTACTGGTCACATTAATGGCACCACTGTTATGCTAACTGAGACTAGTCATACTCAAATGAGATGGCTTGCAAACAATGGTGTTCTCATCTCCTACTTGATTGGTTTTATGACTTCAAATCTGCAACATAATTTTCTTCTCCTTGATTCAGCCTCTCAGATTTAGGTTGTTTGCAAGGAAACTTATGGGCAGCTTGGGAATGATGCCCAAGTATATGAACTCAGGCAGAAGGTCCTCCACACTACTCGGGGAGACTTCTCAGTTTTTAAATATTATGCTACTCTACGCAGTCTATGGCAACAATTAGACCACTTCTCTGATTTCCACCCTACTACAGTTGCTGACATTGCTTCATATAAGAAGAATGTTAACAAGATCACGGTGTATTATTGTTTGGCCGATTTAAATGTGGACTATGACCGGATTAGTGTTCAAGTATTGGGCCATAAGCCTTTTCCCACACTAGAATAATCCTATGCCTTGGTGTCCTCTGAGGAAAACTGTAGGGTTGCTATGCTATACCCACCTATTACTGACAGAACTGCCCTCAAGGCTACTGCCCCGGCTTCTCTTGCACCTGTTGGCACTGCTTCTCTTGGTGATTTTACTATTGGGACTGTTGTTTGTGGGAAACCAACTGACTTTGAAGCAAAAGGGCTGCCAAAACAAAGACAAAGCGAAAGAACAAGGCTCATCACACTGAGACTGTTACTACAGCCCCTGCTACTGACATTGGTCTATCCCAGGATGATCTACAGGCATTCCTACGTATGCTAAGGACTTCCGCTGCTGCTGCCTCTACTACATCTACTGATACTGCCAACTTTGCTGCTTCTTCAGGTTCACAATTTACCCGGTCAAGTATTCTATTTGGTGGTCACTGTGCTTCTGTAGCTTCCCACCCTTAGATCATAGATTCTGGAGCTACAGATCACCTAACCAGTTCCTCTAGTCTATTCCATCGTTATTCTCCCACTTCTGGGAAAGACAAGGTCAAAGCAGCTGATGGTTCCCTTTCCTCCATATCTGGAAAAGGACTCATCAAAGGGAATCATCAACTGTACTTCTTCTCTTCCTTTGTCCTCTATTTTGCATATTCCTAATTTTACTACTAGTCTTCTTTCTATTTGTAGTATTACTCGTGATCTTAATTACAAAGTAACTTTTTTTCCTTCCCATTGTGTTTTTCAGGATATGGACTCTGGGAAGATGATTGGATTGGGTAAAGTACATGGTGGATTGTACCTGCTTGAAGATAGTCGTCCCTCTCCACCACCATTACCTTCTCCTCTACCTCAGAACTCCTTGGTCTCTTCTGAACTTTACCAATGGCACTCTAGATTAGGTCACCCTCCATTAGGAATTTTAGCACATTTATTTCCTAGTTTGGTCACCCCTTGTACTAAGGATGACTTTTTTTATGAGGCTTGTGTTCTGGCCATACAGACTCACTCCACTTATTCTTTATCAAATAAAAGGAGTTGTTCTTGTTTTCAATTGATGCATTCTGATGTTTGGGGTCCTAGTCGTAAAACATCTCTTTCTGGTCACTAATGGTGTGTTTCTTTTATTGACTGTCACTCTAGGCACACTTGGGTGTATCTTTTGCACACAAAATATTCAATTTTTGAGTGTTTTTGGCATTTTCATGAAATGGTCCAAACTTAGTTCCAGGCTACTCCAAAATATTGAGAAGTGATAATGGAACAGAGTATAAAGAATCTCAATTTCAAAACTATCTAGCTGACCATGGTATTGTTCACCAGACCAGTTATGTTGATACCCCTGTCCAGAATTGTGTGGCAGAGAGGAAAAACCGCCACTTGTTTGAGGTGGTCAAGGCTTTGATGTTTGCTAGACATGTCCCATCTCAATATTGGGGAGATGTTGTCCTCACTGCTGCCTATCTCATCTATAGGCTACCTTCCCGAGTCCTTGACTCCCATATTTCAACTGAGGTTTTATTGGGAAATTGCTCCTTTATTGTTACTCCCAAGGTATTTTTTTGTGTGTGTTATGTTAAAGATACTAAGTCTCTCGGCAAACTTGAACCTAGGGGGTTACGTTGTATTTTCTTGTGTTATTCTCCAGCCCAAAAGGTTACAAGTGCTACCACCCCCCTTCCCACCATACTATGATTAGTATGGATGTTATTTTTCATGAGACTGTTTCCTATTATTCTTCACCACCTCTTCAGGGGGAGAGTTCTAGTGAAGATGTGCTGTCCTTTGAGGTTCCTCCTCTTGAGGTTGCTCCAGCCTCCTACGGCTGTTGTCTCTCCTCGTAAGGCTGTTGTCCAGCCTTCTACCGCTATTGTCCAGCCACTTGAGGCTGTTGTCCAACCTCCTACAGTTACTGCCCAGCCTCCTTTGATTGTTGCCCAATCTCCCTTGACTACTGCCCGGCCCCCTCTGGCTGTTTCCCCCTCATCAAAAGGGAGTCCTTTACAGGGGGAGACCATGGGAAAGAGTATTGTTGATGTTCCTATTCATGGGGAGCTGACTCCTATCCAGAGAACTATTGGTTAGTTTCAAAAGAAGATTGACAACTCCAATATGATCACATATAAAAAGGGAAGCACCAAAAGGGGGCAGCTTCAATCCACTGTAGCACTGATACCCATCCAGTTGCCAGCTCAAGGTCCAGACTCTTCCTCTCCGGGTAAGCCCTCTTCCTCCGACCTACCTATTGCTCATCGCAAAGGTACTAAGACTTGCACAATGCATCCCATATCTTGTTTTGTTTCTTATAGTTCTCTTTCTCCTTCATTTCGTGCATTTGTATCTTCTCTTTCTTCTGTTTCCATTCCTAATAATTGGCAAGAAACGTCTATAGATGAAAAGTGGAAGGCAGCAATGTTGAAAGAAATGAGAGCACTACACAAAAATAATACGTAGGATCTTGTGGCTCTTCCTCCAGGATAAAAACTAGTTGGATGTAAATGGGTCTTTGTAGTCAAATAGAAGCCAGATGGGACAGTGGATCGGTATAAGCATAGTTCGAGAACTCATGAGATCTCGCCGAGTTTCTCGGTTTTTGGAAAAGTCGAGACGAGACTATTAGTCTCAAAAGTGCAATATCTCGGTAAGATCTCGGTGAGATCTTGGCAAAATCTTGGATCTCGGTTTGGATCTCGATTTTGACCCTTTTTTTTTTAACCCACCTACCACTTAAATACCTTACCTAACTCGACAAAACTCGACAAATCTCGACAAGATCTCGGATTTTGGGTCCAAATCTCGGGTTGACCCAAAGATGAGGCTTCAAGTTAGAAAAAAAAAATAATTCACCAACTCGATGAGATCTCGACTCGTCTCGGTTTTTCCAAGAGCCGATTTGGTATCGAGACCCGAGTTTTAGTACCTTGGATATAAGGCACGACTGGTTGCAAAGGGGTTCACTCAAACTTCTGGAGTTGGCTATCAGGAGACTTTTGCACCAGTGGCGAAACTCAACACTGTAAGGGTGTTATTATCTTATGCTGCAAATTTTGGGTGGGATCTTCAGTAGTTGGATGTAAAGAATGCCTTCTTCCATGGGGAGTTTGAGGAAGAGGTATACATGGATGTTCCATCAGGTTTCTCTGATGACAAGACCAGGGGCAAGGTCTCTAAATTGAAGCGGGCTCTTTATGGTTTGAAGCAGTCACCTAGAGCCTGGTTTGGCAGGTTTCACAAGGCTATGATCTCAGCAGGATATAAGCAAAGCAATGTTGATCACATTTTGTTTACCAGACGAGTTGGTGACAAAGTAACTATTCTTATAGTCTATATGGATGATATTGTGGTCACTGGTAATGATGGTGATGCTATCAAGAAATTAAAGCACTTCCCTAGCTATGAGTTTGAAGTAAAGGATCTGGGGACTCTAAAATATTTCTAGGGATAGAAGTTGCTCGATCTTCAAAGGACATCTTTCTTTCTCAAAGGAAATATATCCTAGATCTATTGTCTGAGACTGGGTTGCTAGGCTGTCATCCTTCAGATACTCCTATGGAAGCTTCTACAAGATTTAGGCAGAAAGGGGGTGAAGCTGTCAACAAAGGCCGCTATCAGCGATTAGTGCGCAAACTAATCTATCTCTCTCACACATGACTTGATATAGCCAGTGCTGTAAGTTTGGTGAGCCAATTTATGCATGATCCTTATTCCTCTCACATGGAGGCAGTCCTTCGTATTTTATGATATTTGAAGTCTGCTCCCGGAAAAGGAATTCTTCTCTCTCCCAATGGTCATCTGAAGGTTGAAGCTTATACTGATGCCAATTGGGCTGGCTCTACTGACAGAAAGTCAATTTTTGGCTATTGTTCTTTTGTGGGTGGAAACCTTGTGGCGTAGCAAAAAGCAGAATGTTGTGGCAAGGTCCAGTGCTTTGAGTGCTGAAGCAGAATTCTGTGCAATGGCACAAGGAATCTGTGAACTTTTGTGGCTTAGAGGATTGTTGCAGGACACTGGTGTTGTTGTCCATCTTCCCAGGATGTTTTATTGTGATAATAAAGCAGCCGTTAACATTGCTCATAACCCTGTCCAGCATGATCGTACTAAGCATGTTGAGGTTAACCAACATTTCATCAAGGAGAAGCTTGAAGCCGGACTCATCTGTGTTCCCTTTGTGAAGTCTGTTGATCAGTTAGCCGATGTGTTCACCAAGGGACTAAGTGGCAAAGTGTTTCTTCCTATATTAGTCAAGTTGCACATACATGACATATATGCTCCAACTTGAGGGGGAGTGTTGGATTACATGGGCCAGAATACCGTGGGGGGTATTCTGGACCTTTTTTACTGTTTAATTCTTATGTTACTATTTTATTCTTTTGTGGGTTTAGTCCCACATTGTTTACTTATAATTCTGTCCTCTATTTTCATTAATATAAATTAGGAGCTCGGGGTGATCATAAATCATCTAAGCCTCCAAGCTTTACTCTAGTTTTATTCCTATTAATAATATATTTCCTCTGGGAAAGACTAATACCCTTCTTGCTTCTCACAACCTTAATTCCAAGAAAGCAGTGAAGATCATCTTAATCCTCGGTCTGAAAATTCAGTTGTAGGTAAGCTTTTACCTCAGTAATGCCTGACACATCATCAACAGAAACAATAATATCATCAACGTACACAACCAGAACCACCAACTTGCCACTACGATAACGAACAAACACAATGATCAGAATAACACTTTGAAAAACCACACAATACAACTGTGGCACTAAACTTCTGAAACCATGGTTTGGGTGATTGTTTGAGGCCATAGATTGCTTTCTGTGATCTGCATATCCGCATACTAGTCTCCCCCTGTGCAACATACCCAGGAGGTTGCTCTATATACACCTCCTTATGAAGATCACCATACAAGAAGGCATTTTTAATATCCAACTAAAACAAGGGCCAATCAAAATTAATTGCCATAGAAATAAGTAAGCGAACATAATTCAGCCTAGCAATAGGAGAGAATGTCTCAAAGTAGTCCACGCCATTAGTCTGTGTATACCCCTTGGCAACCAGATGGGCTTTAGCCGCTCAATAGAACCATCCGGAAGGTATTTGATTGTGTAAACCTAGCGACACTTAAGCTCCTTTCCAGGAGGCAGATCTACCAAACTCTAAGTGTGATGAGATAAGAGAGCATCCATTTCCATATTCATGGCCTTCTTCCAACCAGGAAGATGAAGAGCCTCAATATGATTTTTGGGAATATGGTTGGGAGACAAGGACAAGGCAAAAGTATGAATAGAAGAGAATAAGTAAGAAAGGGACACATATTTATCAATAGAATATAAAGCAGTAGACTTTTGAATGCAAGATCAAGTGCCTTTACGCAAGGAAATAGGTAAGTCATCAGTTGAAGAAGAAGGTGGAGCTTCACTAGACGAAGAAGTTAGCAGAGGTGGTGAAATAAGTGGAGCCGTTGGAACCTCTTGCTGTGGTACTATCCTGTCATGTTGCCAATAAACCTACAATGATGGTGTAGGGAATGGGATAAGAGCAGGGACAGGAGGAGTATCAACACGCCACTCATTCTCTGAGACAGAAGAGGAGGAAGAAAAATAAGAACGATCCCCAAAAAAATTAACATCAGCACTAACAAAATACCTATGGGTGACAGGGTCATAACACTTGTACCCTTTCTGGATACAAGAATATCCAAGAAAAACACACTTAGTGGATCAGGGAGAGAGTTTATCAGAATGAGCATGTAGATTGTGAACAAAACAAATACGCCCAAACACATAAGGAGGTAAATGAAAACTGGGCTGACTAGGAAAAACAATGGAAAAGGGGGACTTGTCGGCAAGAATAGAAGAAGGCATTCGATTAATCAGATAACAGGTAGTAAGCACCCCTTCACACCAAAATTGCTTTGGAACATGATATTGCAGGAAACCTCAAATGTATATTCTTACGTTTTGCCACCCCATTTTGTTGTAGAGTGTAAGAACAACTGGTTCGGTGAATCATTCCATGAGAAACACAAAAAGCAGAAATATCACGTTGAACATACTCCAAAGCATTATCAAAACAAAAATTTTTAATAAGTAAACCAAATTGAGTTGTGAATTCATTATAAAAATTTTGAAATACAGATATAAACTTGGAACGATCCTTCAAGAGGTATAACCAAGTGAGACGAGAATGGTCGTCTACAAAAGTGACAAAATACATGAAACCACTCCGATTCTTAACACGACAAGGACCCTAAATATCCGAATGGACTAAAGAAAATAAATACAAACTATGAGCCATAGTACGAGAAGGGAACGAGGCACGGTGATGTTTTCCCACCTCACAGGCTTCACACTCTAACCGAGCAGACTTAAAAGAAGGAAATAACAACTTTAACCTAACTAAAGACAAATGACCTAAACGACAGTGCCACTGGAACGGAGACACCCCACCAACAGAAGTAGCAGCGGTAGACGAGGCAGGAGCACCATGGTTAAGATAGTAGAGTCCATCTTTTTCACACCCTCCACCAATCTTCTTCCCTATGTGAAGATCCTGAAAAACATAATAAGAAGGAAAGAAAGTCACAAAACATTGTAAAGCTTTAGTCATTTGACTGACAGAAAGAAGATTCAACGATAACTGAGGGACATGTAAAGCAGATGCGAGACTCATGGGAGGAGTGAGTGAGATGGTACTATGCCCAGAAACTGGAGTTGAAGAACCATTTGTAAGAATAACAGGTAAAGATGAATGAGTCTGTGAATAAGTGATAAATAAAGATGACTCACCAGTCATATGAGCAGAAGCCCTAGAGTCAATAATCCAGGATGGAGTAGTAGTGGTAAGAAGAGCAGGTGTACCTACATGAGCTAGAGTTGCAGAAGAAGATGAGGGATGCAATATCTGGGATAGACCATCACGGTGAGGAGTTGTGGTAGAACCACTACCTGGTTGGGAAACCCATGGAGGATCACTATGGGCAGCACCATCACTACCTCCTTCAGACGCTGCATGATTGGCAGATTGAGGTGCCCAATTGGGTTTGCCATGCTTGTTCCAACAAAATCAACCGTATGACCAGTTTTACCATAGTGGGTCTAATGGCAACCACCATGATGAGTACCTTTGGTAGCATGTGTGTATCCTGCCTCACGGTCCTCACCTGCGAACTGCATCCCAATATAATATTGTGAAGCCCCATGGCCACCAGCACCACCGCCACTACCACTAACACCACCACTACCTCCAACACCACTACTACCACCACCATCACAACCACCACTACCACCACCATCATCATCATCAGCAACAGTAGCAGCAAGACCACCACCACCACCATCATCACCATCACCATCACCATCACCATCACCATCGATGCCTTCATCATCATCATCAACATCTTATTGAGTTCCTCCATACGGATGACCTTACCTCGCCCTCATAATTAAACCTTCTTCAAGGCTACTGTCATCCTCTTCAACCTTAGGATAAAGATCTTCTGATGGTGCCTGTGTTTCATCATCATCTATATGTCGAATAATGTTCTCTATGATTGGATCAAGTTTGGTTGTCTGGCGATCCTCACTTAATTGATCCATCACCAATACCTTATCGGTGTCCTCTATCCTTGCTCTAACTGGATCTTCATCATCAAGTAGGTGGTTGATGTTGATTAGGTTGACATCTACTTCATCCCCTTCTCCTTCCAACTCTAAATATTTAAGCTTCAGCTTTATGTTGTAATGGATATATACTAGCTTCTCCAACTTTGAATAACTGAGACGATTGCGGGGTTTAGTGTGTATCAACCTGAATGTACTCCAGTTATGTTCGCAACCACTAGAGGATGTTGTCAGAGATACCTCTAGAATTGCAATTTGAGCTACCCCTATAATTGAGCCACCAATCAGCTGCATAATATTAAATGAAATATTAAAAGACAAAACCTTGAAATAAATTTTAAATAACATAATAAATTATTAAACTTAACTTACCTGGGCGTTGTGTGCCCCTAGCATGGATAGCCATTCTATTAGCAAAACCACGAGTGGCCTCCTGAAAATACTTAGCCTAGAGAGGTATTAAAAATTAAAATATTAGTTCACCAATCACCACTGAAATTGTTATTTGACATATTCTTGGTTTCAATCTTTTATACAACTAATTTATTATCAACCTCTTCTATGGCAAGTGTGGCCTTGGCCACATTTGGCTCCAATCTATTGGCAACATTCCTTAGGGCACTCAATAGATCCGGTCTACACCCTACATAATTGTTGTATTGAATTTTTGGATTCAAATAATGTGTTGCACATGGTTTGTAATTGATGGTTAGAAACCTAGAATACTAATAAATAAATAGTAACTTAGTAAATGTTTAAAATGAAACCAAAGTCATCTACATAAGGATGAGTTATAAGATTACCTGCCCAATGAACATCTTGAACCAGCATCTTTTCCCATCGATTGGTTATAATCTTCAAATACCTCTTGCTTGATGTTGGGTTATCATCATGTATCTTCTTCTTAACCACTTGCATGAGCCCTACCATCTTACCCATTGTCTGCTCTTTATCCCCATCAACCTCTCGAAGAAGACAAAAGAGTGAGTGCATAATCATATCAAGTCGGCGCATCTGATCCCAAAACTTTGAGGAGGTGACAAGGTCTTGAACATATCTCCCAATTTCAGACCTTGCATAATTGCTAGTCATCCAGTTAGTAGAGGTGAACATCTTAAGCAGTCCATCTTTTTAGAAAATGTGGCTATCAATTACAATGTAATTTGTTGCAAAACTTTTAGTTGCAGGCTTCACTAAATCCCCTCTTGTGTGACTCTTCATCAATGCCAAAACCCAACTATTGTTATAAATAAAGTTGGTGACCTTCCTTGCATTACTAACCAACTGTTAGACCTTTGGCAATTCACCTATCCTTGAACATCAAATCTATACAATGAGCCACACATGGTGTCCAAAATAGATGTTACCTCTTCAACATAAGCAACTGATCAGCCTTTTTGAAACTTGTTGCATTGTCAGTTACTATCTAGACAATATTTTCCTCTCCTACCTCTTTCACAACTTCATCCATTAACTTATACAAGTAATGGGCGTCTTTGATTTTACAAGATGCATTGACCGACTTGTGGAAGATCATCTATCCTATTGGGTTTGGTGGCTTTATCTAGACCGGTTAAAGGTTTGGTTCAATGGTCTAGATGGGCTAATGGAGAAGGTAGAGAATTTGTTGGTGTTGGGCCATGATGGGTCCAAGTCCATGTGTGCAATTGCCATATGAGTGGGTCACTTAAGGATGTGTGTGTAGTGGATTTTCTCTACCATGAGAAGAAGAAAGAGAATGAGTGGATGCTTGCAAGAATGGGTCTTCCAAGTAAGTGCAAGAGGTGGAGTCTTCTAAGTATTGGAGGTTTTCAATGAGGTGGAGTCTTCCAAAGAGATGAAGTCTTCAAATGGAGGAGTTGGGTCTTCAACTATGTTGGAACATCCAAGAAAGTGGAAGTGATTTTGATGGTTGAAGACATTATGCTTGGTGCAGTCTTCTAAAAGTCTCTTTGAAAGAGGTATGAGTGAGCTTTCTCTAAGGAGAGAGATAGTCAAATTTTGTTGAACAAGTCCATTGGCTCTTCTCTTGAATCATAGTAAATCTCTTGTCTCTTGTGTGATTGTTTTATTTTTCTTTTCTTTTTGTTTGTTCTAGTTGGCCTGGCTCCTACAGGTTTCGTGCGTTGCTCACATCTCAAAGAGAAAGTTGTTTTCACAACTCCAACAAGTGGTATCAGAGCAGATGGTTGGCGATCGAGTTTGGGTTGATCGATGGTGAGAAACCACGGTGTTGTTGAGAGTGGTGGAGGAGATTTCTTGAAAAAAAATGGAGGTTGTTTCCTTAGATCGCCAAGGGAAGGTTGTATATTGTAGGATAGGAAAGGTGCGGTAGGCACTGCTACAACATGGTTTGAGAAAGAAGATGCCTCTTTATAGTAAAGACGGTGGTCAAGGGACTAGTGGGACATGGATGATGAAGGTTTGGTCATTCGAGGTACTAATTTTAGAGATGTGTCAGGTGAAGGATGCGGCTGAAATGATGAGGGTTCTCCATTCGAGGTACTAGCATTAGAAATATGTAGGGTGAACAATGGATCGAGGCAATGAGGATTCTCCATTTAAGGGACTAGCACTAGAGATGTACAGGATAAAGAATGAGACCGAAATGATAGGTGTTCAACCATTCGAGGGACTAGTACTAAAGATGTGTAGGGTGAAGAATGCGGTTGAATAGGGTTTAACCAAGGTGGATATTGTTGGGTTTGGTGTTAGATAGGTTGAAGGTTCGGTTCAATGGCCTAGATGGGCTAATGGAGAAAGTAGAGAATTTATTGGTTTTGGGCCATGATGGGTCCAAGTCCATGTGTGCAAGTGCCATATGAGTGGGTCACTTGGGGATGTGTTTGAAGTGAATTATCTCTACCATGAGAAGAAGAAAGAGAATGAGTGGATGCTTGCAAGAATGGGTCTTCCAAGTAAGTGCAAGAGGTGGAGTCTTCGAAGTGTTGGAGGTTTCCAATGAGGTGGAGTCTTCCAAAGAGGTGAAGTCTTCAAGTGGAGGAGTTGGGTCTTCAATTATGTTGGAACTTCCAAGAAAGTTAAAGTGGTTTTGGTGGTTGAAGATATTATGCTTGGTGGAGTCTTCTAAGAGTCTCTTTGGAAGAAGTATGAGTGTGCTTTCTCTAAGGAGAACCAAAATGTAAGGATCCAAGTGAGAGTCCAAGAGGTACAATGTTGGTGCAACATGTATACTAGGACTAAGTAAGGAGCCAAGGTAAAAATGGGTTGAGTGAATGGGAGATGAGAGAATAGTGTACATGGGTGCTTGGGTTTGGGTGTCAAATCACAGGGGTTGTACTATTTTCTCTTCTCTTGATTCATAGTGAAATTAGATCACTCTCCGTGGATGTAATTAGTTTAGCTGAACCATGTAAATCTCTTATCTCTTGTGTGGTTGTTTTCTTTTTCTTTTCTTTTGTTTCTTCTAGTTGATCTGGTGCATACCGGTTTCGTGCGTTGCTCACATCACAACAAAAAAGTTATTTTCACAACCCCAACAAGTGGTATCAGAGCAGATGGTTGGCGATCAAGTTTGGGTTAATGGAGTGGGTCGATGGTGAGAAAGCACAGTGTTAATGAGAATGGTGGAGGAGATTCCTTGGAAAAAAATGGAAGGTGTTTCCTTAGATCGCTAAGGGAAAGTTGTATGTTGTAGGATAGGAAAGGTGCGGTGGGCACTCCTATAACATGGTTTGAGAAAGAGGATGCCTCCTTGTAGTGAAGACGGTGGGCGAGGGACTAAAGGGGTATGGATAATGAAGGTTCGGCCATTCGAGGTTTCTAACATTAAAGATTTGTCAGGTGAAGAATGCTGATGAAATGATGAGGGTTCTCCATTCGTGGTACTAGCACTAGAGATGTGCTAGGTAAAGAATGGATCGAGGTAATGAGGGTTCTCCATTCAAGGGACTAGCACTACAGATATGTAGGGTAAAGAATGAGACCGGAATGATAGGTGTTCAACCATTCGAGGGACTAGCCCTAGAGGTATGTAGGGTGAAGCATGCGGTTGAATAGGTTTTTTCAACAAGTCTTTAAGGTGGCTACGATAAAAGCCAAGGTGGAGATTGTTGGGTTTGGTGGCTTTAATCTATACCGGTTAAAGGTTCAGTTCAATGGTCTAGATTGGGCTAATGGAGAGGGTAAAGAATTTATTTGTGTTGGGCCATGAAGGGCCCAAGTCCATGTGTGCAAGTGCCACATGAGTGGGTTACTTGGGGATGTGTGTATAGGGTGGATTTTTTCTACCATAAGAAGAAGAAAGAGAATGAGTGGATTCTTGCAAGGATTGATCTTCCAAGTAAGTGCAAGACGTGGAGTCTTCCAAGTGTTGGAGGTTTCCAATGAGGTGGAGTCTTCCAAGGAGGTGAAGTCTTCGAGTGGAGGAGTTGGGTCTTCAACTATGTTGGAACTTCCAAGAAAGTGGAAGTGATTTTGGTGGTTGAAGACACTATGCTTGGTGGAATTTTCTAAGAGTCTCTTTGGAAGAAGTATGATTGAGCTTTCTCTAAGGAGAGAGAAAGTCAAATCTTGTTGAACAAGCATTGAGGAGAGAGAAAATGAGTATTGCTCAACAAAGTAGAAGAGGAGAGAGAGTTAGTGAGTTTTCTCTAAGGAGGGAGAAAACCACTAAGTTGTGATGAGCTTTATAAACGAGAGATGTCTCTTCTAAAGTGAGGTTAGTGTTGATCCAAATGAAGATCCAAAATGTGAGGATCCAAGTGAGAGTCCAAGAGGTACAATGTTGGTACAACATGTGTACATGGACTACGCAAGAAGCCAAAGTAAAAGTGGGTTGAGTGAATGGGAGATGAGAGAAGGGTATACATGGGTGCTTAGGTTTGGGTGTCAAATCACAAGGGTTGTACTGTTGTCTCTTCTCTTAATTCATAGTGAAATTTTATCACACTCCGTGGATGGAAACAGTTTTGTTGAACCGCGTAAATATCTTGTCTCTTGTGTGATTATTTTATTTTTCTTCTCTTTTGTTTGTTCTAGTTGATCTGGCGCCTACCAGTTTTGTGTGTTGCTCACATCTCAAAGAGAAAGTTATTTTCACAACCCCAATAAGTGGTATCAGAGCCGATGGTTGACGACTGAGTTTGGGTTGATGGAGTGGGTCGATGGTGAGAAAGCACGGTGTTGTTGAGAGTGGTGCAGGAGATTTGCTGGGAAAAAATGGAGGGTGTTTCCTTGGTTCGCCATGGGAAGGTTGTATGTTGTAGGATAGGAAAGGTGCAGTGGGTACTCCTACAACATGGTTTAGAAAGATGATGCCTCCTTGTTGTGAAGACGGTGGTCGAGGGACTAGAGGGACTAGAGGGACTTGGATGATGAAGGTTCGGCCATTCGAGGTACTATTACTAGAGATGTGTCGGGTGAAGAATGCAGCTGAAATGATGAGGGTTCTCCATTCGAAGTACTAGCACTAGAGATGTGCAGGGTGAAGAATGGATTGAGGCAATGAGGATTCTCCATTCAAGGGACTAGCACTAGAGGTGTGCAAGGTAAAGAATAAGACCAGAATGAAAGGTGTTCAACCATTTGAGGGACTAGCACTAGAGGTGTATAGGGTAAAGAATGCGGTTGAATAAGTTTTTTCAACAAGTCTTCAAGTTGGCTACGATAAAAGCTAAGGTGGAGATTGTTGGGTTTGGTGGCTTTTATCTGGACCGGTTGAAGGTTCGATTTAATGGTCTAGATGGGCTAATAGAGAAGGTAGAGAATTTGTTGGTGTTGGACCATGATGGGTCCAAGTCCAGGTGTGCAAGTGTCATATGAGTGGGTCACTTGGGGATGTGTGTGTAGTGAATTATCTCTACCATGAGAAGAAGAAAGAGAATGAGTGGATGCTTGCAAGAACGGGTCTTCCAAATAAGCAAGAGGTGGAGTCTTCTAAAGAGGTGAAGTCTTCAAGTGGAGGCGTTGGGTCTTCAACTATGTTGGAACTTCCAAGAAAGTAGAAGTGGTTTTGGTGGTTGAAGACATTATGCTTGGTGGACTCTTCTAAGAGTCTCTTTGGAAGAAGTATGAGTGAGCTTTCTCTAAGGAGAGAGAAAGTCAAATCTTGTTGAACAAGCATTGAGGAGAGAGAAAATGAGTCTTGCTCAACAAGGTAGAAGAGGAGAGAGAGGTAGTGGATTTTCTCTAAGGAGAGAGAAAACTACTAAGTTGTGATGAGCCTTATAAAAGAGAGAAGTCTCTTTCAATGTGAGGCTAGTGTTGATCCAAGTGAGTGTCCAAGAGGTACAATGTTGGTGCAACGTGTGTACAAGGACTAAGCAAGGAGCCAAAGTAAAAGTGGGTTGAGTAAATAGGTGATGAGAGAAGGGTGTAGATGGATGCTTGAATTTGGGTGTCAAATCACATGGGTTGTACTATTGTCTCTTTTCTTGATTCATAGTGAAATTAGATCACACTCCGTGGTCGTAGGCGGTTTTGCTGAACCACGTAAATCTCTTGTTTCTTGTGTGATTGTTTATTTTTCTTTTCTTTTGTTTGTTCTAGTTGATCTAGCGCATACCGGTTTCGTGCGTTGCTCACATCGCAAAGAGAAAGTTGTTTTCATAACCCCAACAAGTGGTATCAGAGTCGATGGTTAGCGATCAAGTTTGGGTTGATGGAGTAGGTCGATGGTGAGAAAGCACGGTGTTGTTGAGAGTGGTGGAGGAGAGTTCTTGAAAACAAATGGAATGGAGGATGTTTCCTTGGATCGTCAAGGGAAGGTTGTATGTTGTAGGATAGGAAAGGTGCGATGGGTACTCCTACAGAATGGTTTGAGAAAGAGGATGCCTCCTCATAGTGAAGATGGTGGTCGAGGGACTAGAGGGGCATGGGTGATGAAGGTTTGGCCATTTGAGGTACTAATACTAGAGATGTGTCGGGTGAAGAATGCGACTGAAATGATGAGGGTTCTCCATTCGAGGTACTAGCACTAGAGATGTGCAAGGTAAAGAATGAGACCGGAATGATAGGTGTTCAACCATTCGAGGGACCAGTACTAGAGGTGTGTAGGTTGAAGAATGCGGTTGAATAGGTTTTTTCGACAAGTCTTTAAGGTAGCTACGATAAAAGCCAAGGTGGAGATTATTGGGTTTTGTTCTTTTATCTAGACCGGTTAAAGGTTCGGTTCAATGGTCTAGATGGGCTAATGGAGAAGGTAGAGAATTTATTGGTGTTGGGCCATTATGGGGCCAAGTCAATGTGTGCAAGTGCCATATGAGTGGGTCACTTGGGGATGTGTGTGAAGTGGATTTTCTCTACCATGAGAAGAAGAAAGAGAATGAATGGATGCTTGCAAGGATTGGTCTTCCAAGTAAGTGCAAGACGTGGAGTCTTCCAAGTTTTGGAGGTTTCCAATGAGGTGGAGTCTTCCAAGGAGGTGAAATCTTCAAGTGGAGGAGTTGGGTCTTCAACTATATTGGAACTTCCAAGAAAGTGGAAGTGATTTTGGTGGTTGAAGACACTATGCCTGGTTGAATTTTCTAAGAGTCTCTTTGGAAGAAGTATGAGTGAGCTTTCTCTAAGGAGAGAGAAAGTCAAATCTTGTTGAACAAGCATTGTGGAGAGAGAAAATGAGTCTTGATCAACAAGGTAGAAGAGGAGAGAGAGTTAGTGGGTTTTCTCTAAGGAGAGAGAAAACCACTAAGTTGTGATGAGCCTTATAAAAGGGAGATGTCTCTTCTAAAGTGAGGCTAGTGTTGATCCAAGTGAAGAGCCAAAATGTGAGGATCCAAGTGAGAGTCCAAGTGGTACAATGTTGGTGCAACATGTTTTCAAGGACTAAGCACGGAGCCAAGGTAAAAGTGGGTTGAGTGAATGGGAGATGAGAGAAGGGTGTACATGGGTGCTTGGGTTTGGGTGTCAAATCATAAGGGTTGTACTATTGTCTCTTCTCTTGATTCATAGTGAAATTGGATCACTCTCCGTGGATGTAGGTGGTTTTTCTAAACCAAGTAAATCTTCTCTCCCCAATATTCGGTTGCACATCTTCTTCTCTCCTCTTCTCACCTCCTACCTTCTCATCTCCTCTCTTGATTCGATCCTTACACCATTTCCAACTAATCCAACGGCTGGATCTCAATATATGGTGTTGTTACAAAAATAATAGGTAACTAAGAACTGCAGAAATGAGATCTGGTGGCCAAGAACAGAGAATCAGCCTTCCACATGATTATCGGAATACCATTCGTAGGACATAGAAGAAGATAGGAAGGCCAGTCAGCAACCATGCCCGTGCAGATAGGAGATAAAAAATTGTACAGGGATCGGGCAGAAATTCCATGCGCATAGATAAAAGATTTCCTCCAAAGATAGACTCCTTCATATGCAAATATCAAGCTTCATCAGCATAAGAAACCCTAGCTCTTCATCTTCTATTAACTAGGATTTAACAAAGACCAAGGCAGCATTGGTGGCTGCACACCACAATAAAGAATACCTTGGTGGGTCTCTCAAAATAGAAGATAACAGGTACTGGTTATGTAAGAAAGGAGAAGAGAAGAATAAGGAGAGAAACTCTAAGGAAGAAAACAGTCTCATGGTATTAGAATTATAAAACTTGATTTATTTCACCAATTGGTATTCTCTATAGCAAATAATATTTATAGAGTTACAAGGAGAGGTGCCCAAGTATTCTATACAAGGAAGGACTCCACGTGATATAAGATCCAATAATACAAAGATTTGTAGATGTTCACTGAAGGTAGGACTCCATAATAGATAATCCAAAATAAGGAAATTGAGATATGTCCTATATTGGTTGATACGCCACCTCAAGGTGGGGGTTCGAAGCTTTGAATCCGGAGCTTGTCCCTTGGAAATGGGCCGTAGGAAGACCTTTCGTAAAGATGTCACCAAGCTGGTCTTTGGTTGAAATAAATTGTACCTGCAGTTCTTTCTTGGCCACCTTATTCCTCACAAAATGAAAATCAATTTCTACATGCTTTGTGCATGCATGAAAGACTGGGTTGGAGGAGAGATAAGTGGCGCCAATGTTGTCATAGCAAAGGATTGGAGGATGTGATAAAGAGACACCCAGCTCGTGAAAAAGAGACTTTAGCCATGTGAACTCAGTGTTGCATATAGGTTGTCATTGTTGGCAACCAAGGGCAGAGCAGTGATGAGATGGCCAGTCTTGAAGCTTTGGCAGTGTCCAGTGGCTTAGGAAATTTTGTTGGTAGCAGTTCAGAGCATTGCAAGCATGGGCAGCAGTGATACAAAGTGTTTGGAGGTGTTTGGTGGCTTATGGATTCATACTTGTGTCCTAATTCACAGGTCACCACGGCTGTGGCACTTTCAGGGATTTTTTCAGTGAGTCCCGAGGCAGATTTTGGAAAAGCTATGAACTTGAGAAAGTTAGTTCGTTGAGTCCTCTTTCCATCGGTTCAAACGGTTTGTTAATCCGATGTCAAACGAGGGAGTTATGAATTTTTTCGTATGGGTGCGCAGAAAAGAAGCAAACCTGAAACTGATTTGAACTCAATCATGCTCTCGGTCAGCTATGCCTGTTCAGTTTTTTATCTCAGGGGTTTAAATGCAAATCACTAACAATTATGTCTACAGTGGCATAAATAAGTGAAACAAGGGGGTCATTTGAAATTTAAGAAGTTGGAGAGATAATGGAGTTGTAATGATGACTTTTTCAAAAAGCAAAATCTGTTGACCAAGGAAATCGTGTCTCCCAATTTTGCTTGAATTTTGAATTTCAAATGGGTTCTCAAAGGTCTTTTGAAGATTCTTTTTTACAAGCTTTTATGGGTTGCATGCATGGAAAAGGGATGTGTGGAGCTATACATTATCATTTCCATTGGACTAATTTCCATGTGCACTTAATGTGCTTTAAGTGATTCATTCTCCTTCAATCTTGTCCATCCATCTTGAAAGCATCCTATGGATGAGATTGTATGTTCCTTAGTTACTTTTCCATGCTATTGGATTACCCTTCTTATCTCAAGAATTACAATTTCTGCCATTGAGTCTTATTTCAAGATTGAATTTTGGGATTTTCTGTGATAGAGAAGAAGAAAACAGCCGAGAGTATTATGGAAAGAACTCCTCTCTCTCTCAAGCTTTGGATTGATAAATTGAAGGCTGTTTTAGATGGATTAAGGCTTATTTTTCTCAAATGTTTTGAAGATGGAGTATTGCTTATTGAAGCCTTGTTTATGAAGAAAGTGGGGTTGTGATTGTGTTTTTGAGGAAATACAAGAAGAAGAAAAATGCAAGAAGAGGAAGAAGACAAGAAGAAAGGAGGTATTGTGGTCTCCTCATGGCACTGCTTACTTGAAAGCTCAAATCTCTCCACAAAGGACAGAGTGGATACTTCCAGTGGGCTCCAGCTGATCTCAGTAAAGCTCAGACCTCCTGTGTGAGGGTTGTAAGCATCCTTATCACTCTTTATTTATTTATGATTCATCCTTGTGAGTGATGTATGCTAGAAATAGGTGAATATTATTCACAGACCTATTCTAGTTCGTGTTTACTTGTAGGGCATTGCTATAAGCCCAAAACCCTGTTGTTTTTTTTTTATACTGTATGTAGTGGGTGCTAAATACTGGGAGTGGGTGCTCTCAGGCAGTGGGTACTATTTTGTACTGGCATTATTTGCCCTCTCAGTTCTATACTGAAAAAAATTTGGGTGTAGGTGCTCCCAGCTGCAGGGGCAACAAAAGTTGAGTATTGAGCAAATACGAAGCCCATAGTGGCATTGCTCTGTGGATGTAGGCAATTTTCCGAACCACGTATATCTTGTGTTGTGCGTGTGGATTTGTGTGTTTATTTATCTTGCATTTGAAGTGTGTGGGCTATAGGATGGGTGTACACACTTGGTAGAGCCTTTGAGTCTGGCTGGGGTGTGTACACAACTTTGTGATTTGTATTCAGATCCTCTCAGTTGCTACTAGTGCCAGTGGGGAAGAAATTGAAAGAATTAGATCACTGATTCACCCCCCCTCTCAGTGATAGCCATCAAACAACAATTGGTATCAAAGCTTGGACTCAGTCACAGTCTCATCGGCATTTGAGGGATCAGGGTCAACATGGCTACAGGTGAAGGAGTTCAAAAGATTCAAGGAAAGTTTCAGTTTTTTATGGTACTGAATATGTCTTCTGGAAGAAAAGAATGCAGATATATGTTGGGCCCCTTGGGTATGATGTATGGCAGTCAGTAGTAAATGGATATACAGAACCAACCACTCCACATACAGATAATAAGGCCAAGAAATCTTTTGGAAACAATCTCAGAGCATTAAATGCTCTCATGTTAAGGTTGAGTAAAGATGTCATGGCTAAAGTGATGGATTATAATACAGCAAAAGAGGTCTGGGACAGGTTGAAAAGCATCTATGACGAAGATGCCAAAATCAAGAACGCTAAATTGCAGATTTTCAGAGCACAATTTGAAAGCTAAGATGACTGAAGAAGAAGACATTGACAGCTACATGGTCAAAGTTAATGAAGTTGTGAACTCCATCAGGGGAGTTGGAGAAACTCTTGACAACTCTGTGGTATGTCAAAAGATTCTTAGATCTGTATTGCCTAGATATGATTCCAAAGTCTCAGCTATTAAAGAAGCCAAAGACTTGGATACAATTACACTTGATGAAGTACATGCCACACTCAAGACTTATGAGATGAGAACAGAAAAGGGCAAGTCAATTGACAAACAGGCAGCATTTAAGGCAATGAAAAAATTAAAGCTGAAGGAGCAATCTGAGAGTGAAGAAGAGGAAAATAGTGATGATGATGAGATCAAAGCCCACTTCACCAGAAAGCTGAAAAAGGGGACAGGGAAGTATAAAAACAAACTTCCATTTTAAGTGTTTCAACTGTGGTAAAGTTAGACACTTTGCATCCAAATGTCCTCACAAGAGCCAAAATAGAAAGTGATGATGATGAGGAAGATAAAAGGAGCAAAGTCAAAGGAAAGAAGAAATATGTTTCCCATAAGACCAAGAAATTCAAGCCCAAGAAAAACAGTGACACATCTAAGGAAGAATCTGAGAATGATTCAGATGATGTAGATGATCATGCCATGTTCATGGTGTTTGAAGAAAAAGAGAATTGTTCACCTAGAACAAGCACAACCTCAGAAGATGAAGAAGAAGGAGAGGTGGATTTTGAAGCTGAGTTAAGATCTGCTCTCAAAGAGCTCAAGAAAGAAAGAAAGAATGTTAAACAAGTTTGACAAAATCTTAAAGAACAAGAACAATCAGTTCTTCAGTTGAAAAAGAAAGTAGATGAATCAAGAAAAATTCTAGAAGATCTTGAAGAGAAGTTATCACAGAAAACTACAGAATGCACAAAGCTTGAATCAAAAAATCTATCTTTGAAGGCTAAATTGGATGAAGAGTCCAATATCCTAGCTGAATATTCTGATTTTTAGAAGGAGATTGATGCTCTCAAGGTAAAGGCAGCTAAGTTTGAGAATGACTCAAGTATACATGACATAGTAGCATCTTCACAAGTGCATCCTAGTAGCAAGAAGCTTGATGAGATCCTTAGTTCTCAAAGATCAACTCACAACAAATTTGGTCTTGGATTTGTAGGAGAATCATCAAAGAGTGCCAAGGGAAAAGGAAAAGGCACAACACAGAATCCCATTACTGTGAAGGATAAGAGAGTTGAGAAAAATCAAACTCCACCCCATAAGACTAACCATGCTAGACAACAACAAATGGCATGGCCAAGCAGGAGAGTAGAGAACTTTAGTTATTACTATCCTTCTCAACAGAAAGCTAGAAATGTTGTTGATCACAAGGCTCAGTACAAATGGCAAAGAGAGCCAATGAAACAAAGACAGTTCTTTCAAGGTCATTGTTTCAAGTGTAATACTTTTGGACACAAAATTTCAGATTGCAAATTCAATCTTGGTCCACCAAACTTTGTTGATAGGAATCCTTTTGACCACATGTTTGCATAAGCTAGCTCGCAATCCCTAAAGCTAGTTATTCTAAATCTAGGTCATCCTAAAACTAGGCACCTATATACACAGAGTTGCAACCTAAACCAAATTCCTAAATCATTCTAAGCAAGGCATGAAGTACTAAAAGATTAATCTAATCAAGCATGGGATGGAAAGACTTGCAATAAAACATGAAACATGGAACATCAAACAGATTTCTAAGCATGCATTAACTGAAGATAAGACATTCCAAACATCCATGGGCTAGATGACGGGCCAGCCCAATTCCCTTTCCAAAGAGCGTGTAGCTACGTCCCAAGGGATCCCCATATTAAATGTATCAACTCAGGCCACTAGCTTGGCATTCTCACTCCTTCTCACACGTTCCAATTCTAAGGTCGACCAAAAGGCATCGAGTGATACAACCCCGAGATCCCACTGTAGATGGTAACATGCACTCAAACCCAAGTGTGGGTTATAGCCTCTCCACTCACGGCCCAATCTTGGCTGATTGGCCGATGCCCAAACCAAAGCCAAAGCCAAAGCCAAAGCCAATTGGCCCCAAATCAATATGGGCCTAAATCTATTGACGGGTTATGGGCCTAAATTGGGATGCGGTCCACACCCAAAATCCGAACCAAACCAAATCAATGCCTTGTAACCTCAAGTTCAAACCCATTTCTTAATTAATTGATTTATCAATGTTGGAGGTCCAGCCTGAATTTAGGCCCAAAATATGATCACATGGCCCATTATCCAAAAGCCCGTGCCCATTCCCAATGGGCCGGTTCAAATCTAAAATTAATCACTTTAATATATGGGCATCAAAATGAACCCTGTGATTCAGCCAAATCCAAGACATACCAATTTTGAAATCTGAAACTCTACATTTTTCTAACCAAATTTAAAAAATAGATTGGCTTAATCCATGGGCCCAAATCATGCATCATCCAACCCTAATTCAAAAATAGGTTCAAGCTATTTCGGCCATTCCAAAAAACACAAAAATAATCAAGAAACAGAGGGTCAAAGATCCAAACACAAACATTGCAAAGATGCCATGGAATCAAAACATTCTGATTAAAAAATAAAATGGGCATTCCAGGCAAGGGAGGAGAAGCATGCAACAAATGTTAATCAAATACAACAGAACAATATAGACCAATTATTTAAAACCGAGAGGACCATGTAACAGCAGTAGAACTTATCAATATCAAGCAAGGAAATGAGGGCATGGCTTTCAATAATAAATTCAACGAATTAAAAGGAAAGATGACTCATGCATTCAAGCAAGAGTAAATCATGGACAGAAATAAATCATAGCAGAATACTAATGGAAATGAATTAGAAAATGAAAAGGAATGAAACGGAATTACCTGTGGATGAATCAGCCTCGGCAGAGGTCGAGGCACCTCTATTCTGCAGCCTTCAGCCTTCGAATGTGAGAACCTTGAACTCGATCATAAGGGATGGGGTTTTATTACAGATTGGGATCTAATATGGGGAAGGGATTTAATTACAAGAACAATAAGAGAATTAAAAAAACAAAACAAATGAAATAAAGTGCAATTGTAATATGCAGCACCATCGATGGAAAGCAGGTCTGCTCCGAGTAGAACCCCAGATGACGATGGAACTTCCTGAAGCTGTTCAAGCCCTTTTCTCCCTTCGATTGAACTGAAGGTAAACCCAAATCGAATCAATCCATATCAATTATAGGTTCTAGAGAACAGAGGTTGAATGATGGAGTTGGGTTTTGATTGAAGGAGAGATTGAGAGGAGACGAAGGGAATTAGTTTCAGGGATGAAAGAGAGGGTGAGGTAACGGTGAATGGCTGATTGAAAAAGAAAATGGGAAGGGAAGTGGGTTTTGAAATGAAATGGGAAATGGATGTTCGGTGGAGATGAGATGGAGGAAAAAGAAAAAAGAAAGGTTTATGGATGGTTACAAAAGAAGATGGGACGGTGGGGTGTGAGTGAGTTGTTAAGGTTTAGGGTTTAAGCACAAGGTTGCTTAAAGCATTACACCCTGAGTATCTAGTTTGGAATACCCAGACTGCTGCCTCCAGCTAGTATATATAGGGAAACTAGGGTTTAGGTCAGATGGGCTAATTACTGGATTGCCCCTCACAGCCTGGGCATTAACACAAGTAGGATTATATTAGAACATATGAAGGGATATTACATAAATACCCTTACAATCTCCTCCTATGTTCTACATATATCCATTACACATGTATAGGAACCATTGTTCAATCAGTAATTGAATCAATATAAATTAAATATCAATAATCCAATAAATCAAATAAGAAATAAGTAAACTTCAAGAAATAAACTTAGGGTTTTAGATCAAAACTAAACCCAACAATAAATCCGAAGTTCCACATGCAAGTGGCTAACCCAAAAGAAATAATCAAAAGGAAAAGTCTTTGCAATCCATGTGACTTTACTCATCAAGTAAGTCATCCTCATCGAGATCCAAATTCAACCGTTCTCCTCCATCTTCGCCATTCTCTGTAATTTGTCAAATATGAATTTCATAAGATATTATGAATTCAATCATTTGCACAATAGTATCTAGTTCAACAATAAGAACTTAGTACATTTCATATATGGCTGAAGGTAAATCAAAAAACAATAAGCATCATCATCAAGTTTCTTTACAAGAACTCGATCCTATATAGTCTCTATCATAAGGACCATACCATGTTTCCATTTGGAATACTGTATTCGTCATATCAGTTATAGATTTATGTTGTATCATCAAATTTAGAATGGTACACCATACTATGAAAGACATGTCATCAAATTTGGAATGACATTAAGACTAGCACAATATCATTGAAACATATCAGACATTTTTCATATTCCTTTGTGGAATAACAAAGTAAGGAGACTTCACATGAAAATTTGGTATACCATCAAGTTTGGAATGGTTTCACAAACCCCCATACTTAGTAACCTAACTAAGTTATCTGAAACATGTAAACTGTCCCGAATGCTTACCAAGGCTAGATGAGATTCGAATAATTCAAAATAATATTGGGTTAGGTTAAGACCTGACTAAATGGTCTTTAACCCCATCTCCCCTGTAGTTTTGAATGTTCGATCTTTGTTCAATCCCTTTGTAAGGGCATCTGCCGTATTATCCTTCGATCAATCAAAGTGATAATCCCTTGTTCTGTTCTATAATTCAGCATAGCCTGTTTCAACCTGATGTGTCTCCTCTTACCATTAAAGAATGAGTTATTCACAATCGTCTTTGTTGCTTGATTATCACAGAATATAGATATAGAGTTTAACTTAAAACTCCTCAATGGAATATCCATGATCAGATCCTTTATCCACTCTGCTTCATCTCCCGCAGAAGCTAGAGCATAAAGTTTCGATTCCATAGATGACAGAGCAATAGTAGTCTGTCTTTTGGATTTCCATGCTACAGCTGCTCCTCCTAGTGTAAATACATAACCACTGGTGGATCTGCTGTCTCCCAAATCTGAGCACCAAGATGCATCAGAATATCATTCCAAAGTTGGAGGATGTCCATTATAACATAAAGCATAACCTTGAGTACCCTTAAGGTATCTCATCAGCCTCGATAGGGCATCCCAATGCTCTTTTCCAGGATTACTAGTGAAACGACTCAGCATGCCTACCGTAAAGGTTATGTCTGGCCTAGTGCAACTCATTGCATACATGAGACTACCAATCAGTTTAGAATAATCTAACTGATTCACGGTGTCACCTGTGTTAGGTTTCAACCGTTTGTTGTAGTGATAGGGTGTCTCAATCGGTTTACAATCACTGTATCCCCAACTAGAAAGTAGCTTCTCAATGTAATGAGTCTGACTAAGGGTGATCCCTTGCTCACTGAAGCTTACTCTCATTCCAAGAATGGTGTCTACCACACCAAGATCTTTCATGTCGAATTCTTTGGATAAGGTTTCTTTAATGTCACTCACTACAGAGAGATCAGAACCTAGAATCAACATGTCATCTACATACAAGCAAATAATCGCGACCTTGTTTAACTCAGACAAAAAATAAAGGCACTTATCCGAGTTGCTGGTTTGAAAACCAAGGCTCTTTACTGTCTTGTCAAACTTCTCATACCACAATTTAGGTGCTTGTTTAAGACCATAGAGAGATTTGTTTAATTTACAAACTCTTTTTTCAGAACCTTCCATGACAAACCCTTCAGGTTGGTTCATGTAGATTTCTTCTGTTAGGTCTCCATTAAGGAAAGCCGTTTTTACATCCATTTGATGCACAACATAGTGCTCAATAGATGCTATGGCAAGAAGAATCATTATTGTTGCCAAATAGCAGACCGGGGAGTAGATGTCAAAATAATCTATCCCTCTCACCTGTTTATAGCCCTTAGCTACTAATCGTGCTTTATACCTGGCTATAGACCCATCCGGATTAAGTTTCTTCTTCAGTACCCACTTACACCCTATTGTCTTGGCCCCTCTAGGCAGATCAACAAGGTGCCAGGTCTCATTCTGCATTAAAGAGCTCATTTCCTCATCAATGGCTTCTTTCCATAACAGTGAGTCCCTAGATCTCATCGCTTCCTTATAGGTGGATGGATCAGCCTCTAAATGGTAGGTCACAAAATCCTCACCAAAATTCTTGGGTACTCGATCTCTAGTAGATACTCTTCTAGATTCTGATTCAAGGAGCATTATGGGAGTAGTGTCAGAAACAATTGGTTCAGATTCTAAAGGTGATTCTGTAACCACTTCAGTCAAACCAGGCAAGGTCAGGCCTTTATCTCTAAGGAATTTATCCTCAAAGAATATAGCATCCCTAGATTCTATCACCACATTGGTTGATAGATCCAAAAACCGGTCTGCAGCACTGTCTTCTGCACAACCTAGATATACACAAGTGTTTGTTCTAGTTCCCACCTTAGGTCTCCTAGGGTCTTGTATCCTAACATAAGCTACACAGCCCCAAACCTTAAGAGTGTTATATCTACAGGGATGATTATGCCATAGTTCATAAGGTGTAGAAGTCAATTTTGAATGTGGTAGTCTATTTAGAATGTGATTTGCAGTCAACACTGCTTCTCCCCAATAGCAAGAAGGCATACCAGCTGTCAATAACATGGAGTTTAACATCTCTGTTAACGTCCTATTCATTCTTTCAGCTATGCCATTTGATTGAGGTGAGTAAGGAGCAGTAGTTTTAAGGATTATGCCTGCAGAGGCACAGAATTCCTTGAACTCTGTCAATTTGTATTCTCCTCCCCTATCACTTCTAAATCTTTTAATTTTCAAGTTCAACTGATTTTCTACCCTATTCTTGAAAATTTTAAATTTTTCAAAAGCTTCATCTTTAGATTTTAACAGGTATAAATGACAATATCTAGAAAAATCGTCTATAAATGTTATCAAATACTTTCGACCTCCTCTAGTTGTGTAGCTTTTAAAGTCACAAATGTCAGAATGTATAAGTTCAAGAAGTTGAGTGCTCCTAGAAACCGGTCTGAACGATTTTCTAGTTATTTTAGTTTGAGCACACATTTCACATCTGTTAAATCTAATTGAAGTGTCTAATGGTAAATTATGAGTTTTAGTTAGTTTGAGCATTTTCCTATAATTCACATGTCCTAACCTACAATGTAGTATTTTGGGATCAAGTGAATTATGGTTATTCTGGTTTATTGTCTCATTAGCTAAACTCAACCTAAACATACCATTCAAATTATAAGCACATCCAAAATAGAAGGAGTTAACAGACAATGTTACTCTACCACTACTAAAAGTAATAGACATGCCAGCATCAAGCAAAATTCCAATGGAAATTAAATTCTTTTCAAAACCAGGAAAGATTTTAACATTTTTCAAAGTTAATATTTTACCTGATGATAGAACCAGGTTCGCTGTCCCTTGTTGAGCCACTTCCACGACGTCTCCATTTGCAACAGTGACAGTCTCTGCTACTTGAACAACATCAGTGAGCAGGTCCTTGCTATTGCAAACATGACAAGTCGCTCCGAGTCTAACCATCAATCGAAGATGTCTTGGCCAACCCCTTACCCTTGCCAATCATGGCAACAAAGTTAGTAGGCTCGATCTTGTCCACCAGCATGTGAACTTCCATCTGGTGTGTCAGTGTTCCCTTTCTTAGGACCCCTACACTCAGATGCATAGTGACCCCACTTTCCACAGTTGCGGCACTTGCCCCTCTTTTTAAAATTAGTCTTTTTGGCCTCCAACTGTTGAGGTTCTTTCTTAGGTGGCTTGGACTGCCTAGGATATTTCTTGGGTTGTGAAACCAAATTGGCAGATGCCTGTTGTTGTTTCACCATCTCCAAGTTATTCCTGGCTCTGTTCTCATCTTCGATTCTAATGAACCGTTTGAGATCATCGAGCCCCACTTGTGTTTTCTTTCTGTGCATCTCAGTTTTAAAGGAATGTCAGGTAGAGGGTAACTTAAAGATAATTGCACCCACTAAGAATGCATCAACAACGGGGATGTTTTCTTGGTTCAATTTTGTTCTCAAGTTCTCAAAGTCTGTTACTTGTGGAAGTATCTCCTTATCTTCTTGAAACTTGAAGTCCATAAACTTGTCAACCAAGTGAGTTTTTGATAGGTCCTCCTCCTTTTTGAATTGGGCTTCTAGGTTTTCCCAAATCTCTTTTGCAGTCTCATATTTACTATAGGTCTCTGCCAGCCTATCTGACAGGCAGTTCAATAGGTAGTCTTTGCAAAAGTCTTCATCACTTATCCATTGGGCTTCAGTTAGGTCCGTACAATCAGAAAATTTATTTACTACAGTGTAGAAAATATTAAGGTACTTCAGTCCAAACTGAGTCCTCCTTTTCCAAGAACTGAACTCAGAGCCACTAAAGCTTTCCAATTTGATCATCTCAATTGGAACAGCGTGTTTCTCCATATTTATGTGATTTGTTTATATGCCCAAGCAAAAGTTTAAATAAAAAAAAATTAAATGCTCAAGGAACAGTCACACCTGAGATGGAGAACCCTGGATTTAGATGACGGAGGAAAAGATCGCGACGGTGCAGCGGTATCGACACTTGTAACGTACACACTAATGCAAGCTGCTGGTGCAGGTGTTGATTGCTTGCGGGTATTGGCAGCTCACAAGTACTGGCCGAACCCAAAAGCAAATAAAAAACTAAAGCCTCTTGTTTTTTTTCTTTCAAAACAGCCAAAGCTTTGCTTGTTCCAACGTAATCTGATATGCCTCTCTTTTTTGTTTTTTTTTATTGCAAATCAGAATCAAATCAATTGCTTTTCAATTCAAAGCATTAATTGCTTTGACTTCTTTTTTTTTTTTTTTTTTTCAATGATCAATCAAATCAAAGTGCTTTTTCTGTTCAACCACTTTTGATAGATTAATGGAACAAAGGCTTATCTCTGAAATCAGAAAACAAAAGGGCAAACTTCCGAATAAAGAAGCTTTGGATGTTCTCTCTGACAAACACAGAAGCACGATAACCAAAACTTTGAAGGTGCAAACGAAATTCGATTTCAGGAATCAATCATGGCTTTCACTTCGCAATTAACACCTGACACGAAACCCTCGTGAATGATATGCCTGCGTCAAAACGATCAAAACCAGAGTTGTAGATCCAAAAATCTAAAACCGATCACAAAGGTCACCTTGCCGTGAATGATAAACGCCAATAAAACTAGGATTGCAAAACCGATCTTCCAACTGTAATTCGATCTCCAAAGTCGATTGACAGAAAATACCTAATGCTTTAAGATTGTTAGGGTTTAGGGTTTAAGCACAAGGTTGCTTAAAGCATTACACCCTGAGTATCTAGTTTGGAATACCCAGACTGCTGCCTCCAGCTAGTATATATAGGGAAACTAGGGTTTAAGTCAGATGGGCTAATTACTGGATTACCCCTCACAGCCTGGGCATTAACACAAGTAGGATTATATTAGAACATATGAAGGGATATTACATAAATACCCTTACATGAGTTTCATTGATGGTGGTGAGGCGGTGAGCAGATGGGTTTAGGGAGTAATGGGTTCGGTTATGAGTGAAAGGAGTTTGGAAAATGGAAGGACAATGGAGGTGATCCGATGGGCTCTGTTGGGGTTGCAATCATAATGGCCACTGACAGCTGATAACCATGGCTGAAGTAAGGAGCAAAAGAGAAGAAAATAAAAAAATGAAAACGAGAGGAAGAAGAAGAATTGCACTAGCTGAGCGTCTTCTCTGGCTCAGAGAAGTCTCGGCTTCACTGTCTCATACGGGTTCCTCCATTTCTTTCTGTTTTTTTGATTTCTTAATCCTCTCTCCTCTCTATCTCTCTTTTCTCCTCTCTTTTTTCACTCTCTGTCTCCTTAGCTCTCTGCATTTTTCCTCTCTCTGGTTTCCTACTAGAAAGAGGATGACCCCTCTCTGGTTTTTTCGTTCCTTCTCTCGCCTCTCTCCTTTTCTCTCACTGTTCTTTTTTTTCTGAAATTCCTTCTCTCTTTCTGCCCTCCCCTCAATGACGAAGACCCTTTACTTTTTCTCTCTCCTTCCTTATATCTCTCTCTTTTCTCTCCTTTTCCTCTCTTTTCTCTCTCTCTCTTTTACTCTCTCTGTATTCTGTTTTTTTTCTCTCTTTCTGTGTACTCCCCTGCACCTCTGACTCTCTCTTCCCTTTTGAGAAATGACGGCTGCTCCCCCCTTTCAAACATTCCCTTCTTTTCTTTTTAAACCCCCTATCTAGGGTTTAGGCTTTACTGTTTTACCCCTTTCCCAACCTAGGTCTAGATTTTCTTTCTTCTTTTATTTTCCCATTTTACCCCTCTCTTTTAGGTTTTAGATATCTTCTTTTAAAAGCTTTCCTCATTTTACCCACCTCTTTCTTTTTAATTCCCTTTAGATGCCATGTGGCATCTCTCTATGGACTTGGCACCAATGGGCTTTTCCATGGGCCAAGTCCACACATTCTCTCTCTTTTTTCTTTTCTATTTTTACCTTTTTACCTTTTTACCCTCCCCCTCTTAAAGTTTATTTCTTCTTCTTCTCTCCTTTTTTGTGATTTCCTATTTTGCCCCTGTCAGGCCACAACCTCAATGGGCCGGGGTTTAGGCAGTCTATTTTTTTATTTTTTTATTTCTTGGTATCTGAGACAGGGGTCGCCAGTACTCCGAGTGTCATCATCGCCAGGGAGGGGTGACAAAAATCAGGTGTCTACATGGACATATTGCCAGGGACTACAGAACTGTATTTCCTCCACAGAGATCATACAACAGAGATAGACAGGGCAATGTTAGAAATGTTAAAGCAACCAAGCCTAAGAAACAGATTCCTAGAGAGAAGCAACTACAGAAACCTCAATCAAGAAATCGAGTTTGGGTTCAGAAGAGCAATGCAGAAAAGGGCAACAGTTCTATGGTTGTACAAACAGCTTTCAGAGCTCATGGGGACTCGACACCATGAATTCTTGATAATGGTTGCTCAAGTCACATGACAGGAGACAAGAAGAGGTTTGAGAAGTTAGAGACCTATGCAGGTGGGTCAGTGAAGTTTGGGAACAATGATGGTGCCAAAATAGTTGGAAAGGGTACCATTAGTCTCAACAATAGAAAGGTGCAATCCCAAGATGTGTGGTATGTGGAAGGGCTTAAACACAACTTACTCAGTATCAGTCAAATCTGTGATAGGGGACATAAAGTGGTGTTTAATAGCCAAGGTTATGAAATTAGAAGAACAAGCATAGGGAAGTTGATGGCAACAGGAAAGAGAAATTCAGGGAATCTTTACACTTTGACAGAGACAGTTAAAGACACTTGTATGGTAAGCATGGAGGAAGAGACATGGTTATGGCATAGGAGGCTTGGACATATTGGGTTTAACAGTCTTAGAAAAAAAATTTCAAAGAAGGCTGTTAGAGATATACCTATTTTGAAAAAGCCATCAAACCATATTTGTGGTTCTTGTCAAAAAGGGAAACAAACTAGAACATCTTTCAAGTCAAAAGAGTACCACACCAGTCAATCATTGGAGTTGGTACACACTGATATATGTGGTCCTATGAGGATACAGAGCATCATAGGAGAAAGATATTTTATCTTATTTATTGATGACCACTCCAAGATGACATGGGCATATTTCTTGAAGCACTAGAAGTATTCAAAGTCTTCAGAAAGCAAGTTGAGAAACAGGCAGGAAAAGTGATTAAATGTCTGAGATCTGATAGAGGAGGTGAGTACACCTGGAAAAACTTCAAAGAATATTGTTATGAAAATGGCATTAGAAGACAGACCTCAGTTGCAAGAACACCTCAACAAAATGGTGTTGTAGAAAGAAAGAACAGGACTATTCAAGAGATGGCCAAGACTATGTTGATTGAAAATGATATGGGTAACAAATTTTGGAGAGAAGCAGTATACACTGCAGTATATATTCACAACAGATGTATGTTGAGAGCTCATGAGAATAAAACTCCCTATGAGATTTGGTTTGACAAGAAAGCTACAGTAAGACATTTCAAAGTCTTTGGTAGCAAGTGCTACATCAAAAATACAAATCAAGATTTGGGGAAGTTTGATGATAGAGCTGATGAAGGCATCTTTTTATGCTACTCCACCACAAGTAAAGCCTATAGATGCTACAACAAAAGACTTGGCAAAATTGTAGAAAGTACAGATGTCAAGGTTGATGAGAAAATAAATTTCTCTACTAGCTCAGGAGTTGATCCTATTGAAGTTGAAGACCTCACTGAGGTGAGTGAAGCAGGTGAAGATAGGTAAGAAGAAAGAGATAAACATGGGCATGAACATGACAAGCCTGACACTAAGGCAGATGAGCAGGAAAGGCAAAGCAGGACTATTAAGAACCATCCAGAAAATCAAATTATAGGTTATCCTAGTGCAGGGATGAGAACTAGGAGTGCAGGTAAGAAAACTAGAAGAGTGTACTCTAACACCTACTCTCTTCTCTCACAAGTTGAGCCAAAGACTGTTGAGGAGGCAAGTAGAGATGAGAGCTGGATGTAAGCCATGAATGAAGAGCTTGACCAGATTGAAAGAAATCACACATGGGACTTAGTTCCTAGGCCAGTTGACAAAAATGTAATTGGCACAAAATGGGTTTTTAGAAACAAACTCAATGAAGATGGTCAAGTTGTAAGAAACAAGGCTAGACTTGTATGCAAGGGATATGCTCAAGTAGAAGGTGTTGATTTTGAGGAGACTTTTGCTCCAGTGGCAAGACTTGAGGCAATTAGATTATTCCTAGCACTTGCAGTTCACAAAGGCTTCAAGTTTTATCAAATGGATGTTAAGTCTGCTTTCTTGAATGGCACATTGGATGAAGAAGTTTACATAGAGCAACCGGATGGATTCCAACTCAGTGAAGATTCTACACTTGTCTGCAGGTTGAGGAAGGCTTTATATAGGCTGAGACAAGCTCCCAGAGCTTGGTATGCTAGATTGGATACCTATTTATGTCATTTGGGTTTCAAAAAGGGCATGTTGGACAGTAATTTGTATGTGAAATTGACTGTAGATAGTCAGATTGTGGTAGTTGTGTATGTAGATGACATCATTTTTGGTGGCCACAAGGATGAGATGTGTAGAGACTTTGCAGAGAAGATGCAGGCAGAATTTGAAATGTCTATGTTGGGTGAACTCTCATTCTTTTTGGGGTTATAGATCAGTCAGCTAAAAGAAGGAATTTTTATCTGTCAATCCAAGAATGTGAGAGAAATGTTGAAAAGATTCACCATGGAAGACTGCAAACCTGTCAGTACACCCATGATGATTGGATGCAAGTTGACTAAAGATGATGCATCCCCATCAGTTGATCACACTACTTATAGATCAATGATTGGAAGTCTCTTATACTTTACAGCTAGTAGACCTGATATTTTGCAGGTTGTGTGTATGGTTGCTAGATTTCAGGCTGGGCCCAAAGAAACTCATGTAGCAGCTGTGAAGAGAATCTTCAGGTACTTGAAAGGTACCAGTGACTATGGCCTGTGGTATCCCAAAACCAAAAACTTCACACTGTTAGCTTTTTCAGATGCACACTGGGCAGGTGATGTGGATGACAGGAAAAGCACCAGTGGTGGTGCATTTTATTTGGGTCGCAGTTTAGTGGCTTGGCATAGCAAGAAGCAAGATTCAGTCTCCCTTTCTACTGCAGAAGCTGTGTATATAGCAGCTACGTCATGTTGTACACAGGTGTTATGGATGAAACAGATGATGAAGGATTTGAGTGTTGAGGTTGATAGGCCTGTGGTGATTTATTGTGACAATACAAGGACTATCAACATCTCAAAGAATCCAGTCATGCACTCTAGGACAAAGCACATTGCAATCAGATATCACTTTTTGAGAGAGAAGGTCACAGAAGGAGTAGTGAGATTGGAGTTTATCCCCCACAGCAGAACAGTCAGCAGATATCTTCACAAAACCATTACCCAAGGAGCAGTTTGAGTTCCTCAGACAGAAGTTGGGAGTGGTTCTTATTCCCAGGCACTGAGGTGCAAAGGGGCCAGGGGAGCATGCTTATTGTAGATGATTTGCTTCCATTATGGACTCAAGGGGAGTCCTTGTACATCCCTTTGTACTTGTTGTCAAAGGGGAAGAGAGAGCCCTCATCACTGTATGGGGAGAATATGAAGGTTTTGCAAGCAGGGGGAGTTTGAGTATATGTTGTGTATGATTGTTGATGTAGGCACACAGTTGATGAGAAGGTTTTGCAAAGCAGTGATGAGATGGCCAGTCTTGAAGCTTTGGCAGTATCCAGTGGCTCAGGAAATTTTGTTGGTAGTAGTTCAGAGCATTGCAAGCATGGGCAGCAGTGATACAAAATGTTTGGAGGTGTTTGGTGGCTTATGGATTCATACTTGTGTCCTAATTCACAGGTCACCGCAGCTGTGGAACTTTCAAGGATTTTTTTAGTGAGTCCTGAGGTATATTTTGGAAAAGCTATGAACCGGAGAAAGTTAGTTCGTCAAGTCCCCTTTTCATCGGTTCAAACGGTTCGTTAATCCGATGTCAGAGTAGGGAGTTATGAATTTTTTCGTATGGGTACACAGAAAAGAAGCAAACTTGAAACTGATTTGAACTCAATCATGCTCTCGGCCAGCTATGCCTGTTCAGTTTTTTATCTCAGGGGTTTAAATGCAAATCACTAATAGTTATGTCTATAGTGGCACAAATAAGTGAAATAAGAGGGTCATTTGAAATTTAAGAAGTTGGAGAGATAATGGAGTTGTAATGATGACTTTTTCAAAAAGCAAAACTTGTTGACCAAGGCAATCGTGTCTCGCATTTGTGCTTGAATTTTGAATTTCAAATGGGTTCTCAAGGGTCTTTTGAAGATTCCTTTTTGCAAGCTTTTATGGGTTGCATGCATAGAAAAGGGATGTGTGGAGTTGTACATTATCATTTCCATTGGACTAATCCCCATGTGCACTTAATGTGCTTTAAGTGATTCCTTCTCCTTCAATCTTGTCCATCCATCTTGAAAGCATCCTATGGATGAGATTGTATATTCCTTAGTTACTTTTCCATGCTATTGGATTGCCCCTTCTTATCTCAAGAATTATAATTTTTGCCATTGAGTCTTATTTGAAGATTGAATTTTGGGATTTTCTGTGATAGAGAAGAAAACAGCCAAGAGTATTGCGGAAAGAACTCCTCTCTCTCTCAAGCTTTGGATTGATAAATTGAAGGCTGTTTTAGATGGATTAAGGCTTATTTTCTCAAATGTTTTGAAGATGGAGTATTGTTTATTGAAGCCTTGTTCATGAAGAAAGTGGAGTTATGATTGTGTTTTTGAGAAAATACAAGAAGAAGAAAAATACAAGAAGAGGAAGAAGACAAGAAGAAAGGAGCTATTGTGGTCCCCTCATGGCACTGCTTACTTGAAAGCTCAAATCTCTCCACAAAGGACAGAGTTGATACTTCCAGTGGGCTCCAGCTGATCTCAGTAAAGCTTAGACCTCCTATGTGAGGGTTGTAAGCATTCTTATCACTCTTTATTTATTTATGTTTTATCCCTGCTAGTGATGTATGCTAGAAATAGGTGAATATTGTTGATAGACCTATTCTAGCTCGTGTTTACTTGTAGGGCATTGCTATATGCCCAAAACCCTATTGTTTTTTTTTGTACTGTATTTAGTGGGTGCTAAATACTGGGAGTGGGTGCTCTCAGGCAGTGGGTACTATTTTGTACTGGCATTATTTGCCCTCTCAGTTCTATGCTGAAAATAATTTGGGTGTGGTTACTCCCAGCTGTAGGTGCAACAAAAGTTGAGTATTGAGCAAATACGAAGCCCATAGTGGCATTGCTCCGTGGATGTAGTCAATTTGCCGAATCACGTATATCTTGTGTTGTGCGTATGGATTTGTGTGTTTGTTTATCTTGCATTTGAAGTGTGTGGGCTGTAGGATAGGTGTACACACTTGGTAGAGCCTTTGAGTCTTGCTGGGGTGTGTACACAACTTTGTGGTTTGTATTCAGATCCTTTTAGTTGCTACTAGTGCCAGTGGGGAAGAAATTAAAAGAATTGGATCACTGATTCACCCCCCTCTCAGTGATAGCCATCGAACAACACTCAGTTGGGGCATCGGCCAAGGCTTTGTATTCTGATTCAATGGACAATCTGGCCATAGTGGGTTGCTTACGAGTGGACCATGAAATAAGATTATTCCCAAGAAAATGGCATATCCACCAGTGGATTTCCTATCATCAGAACTCCCAACCCAATCAACGTCCGAAAATGCCTGAAGTTGAAAATTTGAAGACCGACTAATAAGTAGACCATGAGTGCAGGTATGCTTGAGATATCGCAATAAACGTTTAACCAATGTCCAGTGATCCTCCGTGGGATTATTCATGAATTGGCATGCACGATTAACTGCATTGGCCATATCAAGCCTAGTAAGAGTAATGTACTGCAAGCCGCCGACTATAGATCTATACTTGGTGACATCAAAAAATAGCATGCCCCCTGTGGTCGATGGGGCAGTAGTGGTAGCAATGGGTGTGTGAATTGGCTTGCAATCAGACATTCTGGCATGCTTGAGAAGATCATTGATGTAACGGTGTTGGGATAATAGGATACCATCGTGTGATCATTAATCATTCTCCCTTTGCCCTTGTTTACAATAGAGACCCTGATTATAAGTTCCTGTGGGTGTTTGGTTGCCTGTGTTTTCCTTTCCTTTGCCCTTATAACAAGAACAAAATGCAGTTTTGGTCTGCTCCTAGTGTAATTTTAGGCTACAGTCCTTCACATGTTGGGTACCGCTGTCTGGAACTTGCTACAAGGGGTAGTGCCCAAGTATTCTATACAAGGAAGGACTCCACATGATATAAGATTCCAATAATACAAAGATTTTTAGATGTTTACTGAAGGTAGGACTCCATAATAGAAAATCCAAACTAAGGAAGTTGAGATATATCCTATATTGGTTGATACACGGAGTCACGGTTAAACATAATATCCTAACCATGCGCAGTAACCTTTATTTATAGTAGAAAAGACAAACCATAATTGAAATAAAGGACAGGACTTATGTGAGGTTACACAAAAGTCTTTGAGAAGGAGAATATATGACAAGAATACCCCCTGTGGTACATACGGAGAACTTTAACACGTATCATGTCTTTTTTCACTTTTATATAAAACCCAGGAAAAATATAATATGCTAAAGTAAATAAAACCATAGCAACTCATGTGTCTCTATGTGTTTCTGAATATTCTTTTCTAACAAATTTTCTTTTACCAAATATAGAAGTGTTAGTATAAGTGTGAAACATAAATGGTTGTCTTGTATGAACAGTGGGGATTGTTTGATAGACAATTTGGAAGGATGGATGCGAATGAACCAGATCCAGATGGGAGGGTACCGCAATGGGAGGAGGCATCAGTTCAGGAAATGAAAGATAAGTTCTCTGCTATTGGCTTTGGCCCTCGCCAGGTATTCTGTCTTGTCATTCTTTAACATAATTGCACTATAAACTTCTGTTTGGTAATAATTTTAACATCTTTGCCTCTCTATTTTTTATACATAGTAGTACTAAGTAGTGCAACCCTTTTTGAGGGATTGTAACCAAATAAACTAGCAATGCAGGCTACAATCCAGAAAGATACTATCCCAATAACACACCAAGGTCTAACTATCCGTTGTTTTGTCGGCTCCTCAGTTACTTGATTAGCAAACCTTGTTGCCATAATAGATCAATATGTAGCTGAGAAATCAATTGGTGAATGGATCTTATTTTTTTGGGACTGCTATAAGTTTTGCCCTTGTATAGTCTCTTTCACAAACTGCCCTTGTATAGTCTCTTTCACAAAGTATCAACCACACTTTCCTTTGCCTAATACCAAAAAAGGAGGGAGCTTCTTCTATGAAGGATTTCAGGCCCACTGCCCTCTGCAATTTGTTATACAAATTCATTGCCAAGATCCTTGCTCGAAGGCTTAAAAGTGTAGTGGATATTTTAGTCAGTGACAACCAATCAGCCTTCATTCCTGGCAGGAACATAGCTGACAACATTCTCCTTTGCCATGATATTGTCAGAGGATTCGACAGAAAGAATCACTCTCCCTCTATCCTTCTGAAGATTGACATTCACAAGGCCTTCGACTCTCTCAGATGGGACTTCTTAGTCCAAGTGATGATGAAGATGGGATTTCCTTTGGTTTTTGTCAACTAGATTCAATACTGCATTTCCTCCCCTATGTTCTCTATTTTGGTTAATGGCAGCCCGGCGGGATACTTTGGTGCTTCGGTGGGCATTCGTCAAGGTTGTCCCCTCTCTCCTTATCTGTTTGCTTTTGCTTTGGAGGTTCTCTCTCAAAAAATCCAACTGTGCACCGACCAGCAGCTCATCTCTCCTTTGCCAAAGTGTAAGACTCTCAAGCTGACTCACTTAGCTTTTGCTGACGACCTTTTGATCTTTTCTAAGGCCTCCATTACTTCGCTTGAGTCTATACTGCTTTGCCTGCAACACTTCCATAAGCTTTCCGGCCTTTGCACCAATCCGGCCAAGTCTCTCTTATTTTTTGCTGGTGTCTCTGAGATGGACAAAGTAAACTTTCTTGACAAATCAGGTTTCCTTGAGGGTCATCTGCCAATCAAATATCTGGGCTACCTCTGATCCCTGCCAGGCTTTCAGCTCACCATTGCATCCCTATGTTGGACCTTATTCGGAAAAGACTTCAATTGTGGAAGGGCAAGTTATTATCTTATGCAGGCAGGTTGGTTCTTATCAAATCAGTCTTGGAGGCCTCTTACATCTATTGGTCTGGTATCTATGGCCTCCCGCGCTCAACCATCAAGTCTTTGGAATCCCTCCTCGCCTCTTTCCTTTGGAAGGGCAATGACTCTTCTAGATTTCTCCATCCCCTTAATTAGGCTTCTGTTTGCTTACCTAAGAAGGAAGGTGGTCTGGGGATCCGAAGGATTAAAGATGTGAACACTGCAGGCATCATCAAGCTAATCTGGAAGCTTACTTCAAAAAAGAAGAGCATTTGGGTTGATTGGATCTACTCGGGGCCCCTCCGTCAAGATTCTATTTGGACTGTTTCAGCATCGTCAGACTCTTCTTGGGTTTGGTGTAAGATTCTTGCCAACCGTCACTTGATGATTCACTCCATTCGCTCTCAGATTGGTGATGGTCTCTCCTCTTTCCTTTGGTTGGATCATTGGCACCCAAGAGGGGTTCTCCTTCACTCTATCACTCCCAGAACCATCTATGCCTCGGGTCTCCACAGGCTCTCCTTGGTTGCTGATATCATTGGACAGGCTGGCTGGTCCCCTCCTTCTACTTCCATTCCTGAGTTGAATCTCCTTTGGAATGACCTTCACCTCATCACCAAAAGACCTCCGGACAGAGGAGATTGTATCTGCTGGTCCTCAAACAATTCCACCTCCTTCACCACCAAAGCAGCTTGGAACTTAGTCCGCTTGAGAGGCCCCTCAGTCCCTTGGAGGAAACTTCTTTGGTTCAGACATCATATCCCCCACCACTTCTTCACTACCTAGAGGATCTTCTCGAACTGCCTTCCTACTCAAGCCTTCCTCATCAGCCGCCAGATCTCTGTCCCTCCCAACTGCTGCCTCTTTTGGAACAATATGGAAGACTTGGATCATCCCTTCTTTGGCTGCCCTACTGCTTCTGCTATTTGGAAAGGTATCCTGGCCAAATGCTGGCCTTCACCTAGAAGAATCCTTCCTTTTTCCCGTGAGTGGATATGGATTGATATGACTTTTGAAGGATCTTCCATCTGTGACTCTGTTGGCAAGATGGCTTTCTGTGTTGCCCTTAACCATATTTGGATGGAGCGTAATATCAGGAAATGGACCTCCAAATCTCGGTCCTACAACCAGATTTGGGATTCCATTTCCTTCGAAATCAAAACCATGTTATCATTTGCTCCTCCTTCTTGTATTGATTCCCCAAGGAACAGGCACATTGTTGTATCCTGGGGTCTCTCTTCTGTCTCTTTAGTCCCTACGAGCCCTCTTACTTGAGTGGCTTTTTTGTTTCTCTCCCACTTTTTTGGGGCCTTGTATTCTTTCTCCTTCTTTAGTAATGAAATTTTTATTCACCCAAAAAAAAAAAAAAAAAGGTCCAACGTTGCATAGGACTTCAAACGAATACCCATCTGCATCCAGTTTGGCAATTCATTCAGAGTTTAGCACTTTATATTTTATAGGTGTTAAAGTGTATGTCTATGTGTCTCGGTTTGTGGCCCCATGGGGGTCCATGGCTCTCTCTATCATTGGGATAAGTTAGCTAAGTAGTTTAGATTCTAATTGTTATTCTTTCCTATTTCTATTGTAATTCTTTCCTACGGTAAGTAGAATTTAGTTTTTGTTGTAATGAGTACAAGGGTATTATTGTCTTTGTACCAGTTCTGGAATGTTCCTCCTCCTATTATATATAAAGAGGCTGTGAGCACATTGTTCACAAGCCAGTATTCACAGAATTCCACATGGTAACAGAGCAGGGAGGTCAAGTGTTCCAACTCCTGGGAAGTGCATCGGAAGAGTTTTCCTGACATTTCTTCTCCCTTGGTGCTGCGTGAAGGAAATGCCACGTGAGCTCCACTTGCAAGGACCATGGGATCTTGGCCTGCACGTGCGGGGGAGTGTTGATGTATACATTTATCCTGCCCTTCCCTAACAGTTCAAGCTTTTAGGTGAAATGGTAGTGAACAGTTTCCTATTGTGATTTAGTCTTTAGTAGTAGCTAGTCGTCGTTTCCTTCCAAAAATTCCCATTGCAAAAACAATGGCTGTGAACCATTTGGGAATTTCTATGGTTCAATGGTCAACACTTTAAAGTGCCCGCATTTATATTTCTGAGCCAATTCCTATTGAGGAAATCATAAGAGCATCCAATTCTACCCAAGCGATAATGTGTACGTGTTCGGACATATGCTTTACAGCTGGTAGGGTTAGTTGTTATCAGAGTAATCCAGAACTTGTTCATTGGCAAGCTGTGAAGCGGATCCTTCGATACCTACGAGGGACCACAGACCTCATGCTCACCTACAGTGGTTCAGATTTGAGAATGAGAGGCTATAGTGATGTTGATTGGGCCAGTGATAAAGACGAGCGTAAATCCACCTCAGGGTATGCATTTGTTCTAGGAGACGGGGCTATTACTTGTTGCAGCAAGAAACAGACCTACATTGCCCTATCCATGATGGAGTCAGAGTATGTCGCATGTTTAGCAGCAGTTCAGGAAGCCGTTTGGCTCAGGAGTTTCTTGCAGAGACTTAGTGTTTCTTCCATTCAGACGACGTTGTACTTATACATTGTGACGGTACAGCCTTTCCCATGGGCTTTTACAAAAGACCCCAAGTTTCATGGGAAGGCCAAACACATTGATATTCGATATCATTACACTCGGGACATGGTTGCGCAAGGTGAAGTGGTCCTGAAGCATATCTCCACTTACAATATGCTGGTTGATCCTTTGACAAAGCCCATCGCTCGAGATGTTTACCTTGTTCACATTAGGAACTTGGGACTGAGACGGAATTGATGTGTATCTATTCTTTTTGAAACTTTGTTGGATGGATGTTTATTTGTATCTTCCATTCACATAAATATATATATATATATATATATATATATATATATATATATATATATATATATATATATATATATATATATATATATATGAGATATGTTTTGGTTGAGCAATATTGCATGTACACATTTATTTGTAGTTTTAAAGATGTCACCAGGCATTGAGTCGACCCACTCATACAGGTGATTCGCCTCGGTGCTTGAGGATAGCAAGCGAGATGGGCCAATGAGAATATATGTTATACCTGCGCCAAAAAATACATCCAAATTCTGGGCTAAATTGAAATTTCATTGGTAGGTGTTGCGGCACGGGCAACTGTCGATACTGGTGAATTTGGACTGGTGTGGTCAAGGTTTGAGTGGTCGATCAAAAGGATGGAATCTTGCCTCGATGGGCGATGTGACCACATGAAGGTGAGCATTTAATCCTTAAATATCATATGTACATGCTCCCTTTGAAGTCCTCGAAGTACGGGACAAAGCCAGGGATGTTCAGAGTGAAAACAACCCATCTTTGCTTGGGCAGTTTATCATATGGTTTTGGGTACTGAGTAAAACCACCCATAAAACCGCCCAGGCTATTTTAGCTGTTTGTGGAGTGTTTTGTTGTGGGTCCCACTTACCTTGGAAAATATGCTAGGGACTGGTGTCCCCATATCTTGTGGACCCCATCCACAACCTCTCTCCCCTTGTGGACCCTATTCACAATCTTTTTTTCCTTGTGGGATCAATGGGTGGACCCATTTAACCAAGTTTAACTCAAAAATGGGTTTTGACCTAGTTACTACCCAACCAAATAGACCTTAAGTTTCCACTTGCTATAAATAGAACCTTTTGAGCATTCATTGGTCATAACTCCTCCCATCTACCCAAAACGTGGAAGAGAGCAAGGAAGAAGGTGGGTGGAAGGGATTGGCTGAAGGCTTTAAGACCCCACCCCTTGGAGTCCTAAACGTGGAGCTCCTCTATTTTGGTCAGGTAGGCCATTAAACTCTCTTTCCTCTTCTATTTTTGGGTTTGGGGACTTGAGGTAATGGGAAGACCTTGACCTAGGGTTCCACTTGGGACCCAAGGATCAATTGGAACCTCCACCCTGTGTTTTGTGGGATCATTACTCTCTATTCATGACCCTTAAGACCCACCATCGCACCCTACTTGTAAGACTTAGGGTTTTATCTCATTACGCTTTAGATTAGGCTCTTCAAGGATTCTCCTCTTGAATGGTTGTATGGACCTAATAAGGTCTTAGGACCCTAAGCAATCTAGGGGGAAACTCCTTTAATGTCCTAATGCCCACAAACTCTCTGGGATTGAAACCCTAGGTGAAAAACCCCTTCAATCTCGGAGTAAAACTTGGTAGGTTTTACATGCGGTTTTAGGACTCTGTGTAAAACTGCCCTTAAAACCGTCTCCAATATAAGCTACTAACTTGGGAGGTTTTACCTGTGGTTTTATGTTTTTGGGTAAAATCACCCATAAAACCGCCAGGCTTAAAATCCACTGACTTGAGAGGTTTTACATGCGGTTTTAGGTATTAGGATAAAATCACCCATAAAACCGCCCATCCCCAGAACTGTTGACCACTCGACCTCTGCCCGTTGTTTCAGCCATAACTTTGTCTTTACATATCGTATCGGTGCGATTCAAGTTGTGTTATAGACTAGACTTCTAGGGATACTTTCATATGAACAAACCCTAGACCAACTTGGAGTTTAAGGTCCTCCAAAGTGGACCCAAACCTGGCTGATGTGTTTTGGCAGCAAAGGTTAGAATTAAATCTATTTATCCCGGTGACCTCAACCTAGGGTTCCACTTGGAACCCAAGGATTGGTTGCATGTCCCTTGGTAAGTCCTTGATGAGTCAATACTCATCTCTAGAAACCCTATGGACCTTTCCCCCCTAATCCAATTTGGAAGACCTAAGTTTCAAAGGCCTCAAACCCTAGGATCAAATATTGGTGATCCAATTCATTGGGTGTACAAATTTCTTAACTAATGTGTTTATTAGACCTAAATGACCAATGGCACTAACACATTATAACCTCAAGCCCTCCTTGTGATTGTATCCTAGACCTAGCGTTCTAATCTTCCAAAACCTAGGTTTGGGTATTAGTACTTTAAATCCCAAAGACCTTGGTCCATTGTCTTGGATATGGTAGTTTAACCTTAAGAAACCCTAGGGCATCCTCCCATGGCCTCTATGGTGTTATGGTTTTCCAAAAATGGAATTGGTTGGAATGATGCAAAAGAATCCAAGCTTACCTGTGAATGGATCCACGACTGTACTAACTAATGTGAATCCGTTCGAACTTTGTTTTGTTATTCTAGCAAGTAAACTTTGGGGATCCTTTGTGGGGCCTTCCTACACTTCCTAACGCCTTATTCACGTACTCCTAGGCTATTAACTTACTACGGGGAAACATCTACCATGACGGACAGTATTGTGAGTGGGTATGGGTGATTGTTTGGGTTTATATATATATATATATAATATTTCTCCCAGTTACATCATTAACTAAGCATGTTACATCTTGCATCTTATATCTATTATTTGTGAATTTGTTGATGTTTATGTGATATGATCTTAAGGATAACTATGTATGTTGGGTTTCGGTGACGGGTTATACCGGCATTGGGACCCTATGATATAAACTGCCATTGCTTGTCATATTGGTCTGTATGTGTCGTGCCGTGCTGGTACTCGGATGCTATATGGTATGGGACATTGATGCACCTGGAATACCTCTCGAGACGATAGGATTGTATGTAGTATAACTGCAACTAGGTTTTGTTCCCTATGCTACGACCCTTACCAACAAGGGTTTAGGTGTTGGGTGATCAGGGCTCCTTGTTGCCTGTGGGAGAGAGAGGCCAGCGTAGGGATGACCACTGATCATCGGGGTTTGCCTCTGAGTGGTTTTGGTGGCTTCGACCGGTGTGGGCCCCTGGTAACAACTGGTGATTCCCGAATTGTTATAGTAGCATATACCATTGACTTTGATTATGTGATAGGTGGAAATGGATAATAATTACATGCACCATGGACTATATGTGAATTATTTGTATGTGCATTCCCCATACCTTCACTGGGCTCAGTGGAGCTTACCCCTCATTGCGCAACCTTTTTAGATGTGTGCAGGTGATGCTTGAGGGTACTCTTCTGTTGGTTATGATCCGTTCGGAGTCGGTGACCTAGGACTTTGATGCTGGGCATACATTTGAGGGTTGTGCCATCTGGGGTAGATCTTCTGTTATTTTGTTTATCATTTACCTTGTATAAATTTGGTAACACTAATGTTGTTTCAGTTTCAGTTAATCTTTTGGGTTGAAATGTAATATATTTAACCATCTAACACTTAGACTTTGAATCCTTATGTTATTGTAAACGCTTCCGCTATAGTTGATCCTTTTGAAAAGATAATATTTCTTTGCTTCTGCACTCTGACATTATTATGATGATTATATTAGTTTTGACTGTGATTTGGGACACTACATTTGTGATCCTAGTGGTGATGTGGGATGACGCGTGTCATCCCAGTTACCCTTTTATTGTGAATTATCCCTTGTCGGGATGAGGGTGTGACAGTATGTGCTTGATGGCGCCTTAGTTATAACTGAGATGAGACCTCACCAGGTCGGACATGGAAGGCACCACACTTCCGAGTAGCCTGAGCGAAGCCGGATGTGAGATTTTAGGCAGGAACCATGAGGGTGACTGGCTAGAAACTTAGGTTAGGCACTTGTCCCAATGACTAGACTTAGATCCGTATGGCGTTTACTTCATGAGTGACATGCCCACTTCAATGGGAGTCACACCATAGCATACATATCAAACTGTATGTGCTACTACTAACTGATTGTGGGAGTGATTGAATGGATCCCTGCTTCGTCACTGTGTGAGCCATGTGGATCATACTTGATTGATCCCATAGTACCCTTATTACCTGAGACCATGTCATGAAGAGGAAATCCAATGACGCTACTTTGACATTCTCCTTAGGATCATGGATGATGTCGTCCAACGAGACACGATTGGGAAAGCTGTTGGAGATAGTCGAAGTGACATGAGGGGCTCAGGGTAAAGCATTCGGAATTACATCTTTGTTTTGTGACTCATTGTCGGGCAACTTGTCGTTTGGAGATTGACGCAGTCATGAGTACATTGCATACAAAGAGCCAGCACTGCTCATCATGAGGGATCAAGAGTGCTGAGTTTGGTGTAGTTGGATCTTTTGGGGTATTTCGAGGTTGTTTCTGAGTGATGTACTATGTTGGTTAGACGGAAGCTTGATATAGTACTCCTACCCATATTATCTCATTAGGTCGTCCCATTTCCTATATGAAGAGTTACACAAATTGAGCGAAACATGGATGCATAGTTGATCTAATGCGCCCATGCATGGGCGAGTGGGAGATGTTAATCGGATCCAGGTCTTGGACCCAATCCATGGCGCCTATGAGGGGTGGCTGACCCAACCCGCGAGCAAGGGGAGGGAGCCATTCACTTTATGTGAACGACTCTCTCTCCCCCCCCCCCCTTTCCTAGTTTAAGTGAAAGACTACACGTCCAAGAGGGGGGGATTTAGGGTTTTGGCTATAATAGAAGCTCTAACCCTAAGTCCCATCATAACATTAGTAACCAAGATTTGTCTCTAAGTAATTGTGTGCTTTTAGGATTCCATCTCTTTCCAAGGATTTGTGGTGTGGAGTTCTTTGTGGAGAAACCTTTCAAGATATTCGAAGATCGTAAAGGATATCGTTCGAGTTCGTGAAGCTAGTAACCAAACCCTTACGAGGTCCTCTTCCGCTGCATTCTCATCTCCGTTCAGGTAACACCCTAACGGGTGATGATTTATTTACATGGTGGACCCGTGGATTCCTTATTTGGAAGGTTATTGCTCACCTATAACTTCGAATAAGATGTTTTCTAGGCTCATTGAGCTGATTTATATTTATAATGGAGAATGGAATCAAACGCTTATTTATTAAGTCATACTACTCATTCTGATGTTTGGATTTGTCCCTCCACAAAATCTGATTCTTTCACTAATAAGAGTGTGGCAGCTTTCCTAACTTAGTCTTATGACAATAGTTTTATTATAATACTTGAGAGGAATGTCTGGAATTTTATTTGGAAGTTTAGTATTCATCCCAAGCTCAAAATCTTTCTCTAGAAGTTCTTGGCAGGTGGAAATAAAACTAAAAGGAAACATTCACATTTTTTGTCTATTGATGCTTGTTGCATTATTTGTCGTAATGAAATAGAATCTAATTGGCATATTCTTCTGCCTTGTGACTTTTCTAAGAGAATTTGTTTAGGACAAAGCATTGTAATGCTCTTTCCTTATTTCATCTTTTTAAGACATTTATTACTCCGTGTATCTCTTTTTTGGTAGAAGAAAGGCTATTCATTCATGCGCGTCCAACGCCAAACAAAGGAAAACAAAATACATAACACAGATAGATAACATGATAAACGCGAGGTTTGGATATACGATATCCAGAACCAAGGAGTGGAAACTTACCTGGTCTCACATGCCATTGACAGGGTCATCCAAGCTAAGGGTTGGTTCACAACCGATTCCTAGTAAACATGTTGTAAACACGGACGAGTTTAAGTGCATGCACATACGTGCCAATAAAGGGGTCCCCATATGTGCCGAGTAGAACTGCGGCTAGGGTATCGAAGCCGATGAAAACATCAGCAAGGTTATGGGCAAGCCCAGAGAAAGAGAAACTGTCGACATAGCTAACAATAAAGTTGGAAACATGACGAAAAGCTATGATGGTGCAGGGATCAAGATGGATGGGCATGGCTAAAAGCACCAGCTACTTTCCCACCAAGGTGACTGACAACCTGTTAGGTCCCCTTAATCCCAGGAGCCAGCTTGGCCGACAATGCACCATGCATATCCAACGCCTACTGACGATGGCAACGGTGGTAAAGAGCACAGAAACCAAGAGCAGAACTGGCCTGAGATCATAATCCATCCATCTCCGGGTACTGGTGTCGCTCAGTTCGGCAGTGGGTGTAACAACCACAGTGAAACTCCACCCTAGTGGAACGTCCACAAAGGTACTCCAACCATCGCTGGAGAGCTCAGATCCTACTTCTCTCCCATCCTCAGCATCAAAGTATTTCATGCCAATAGATGCCTCCTCTGCACCTTTTCAAGGCGGTGGAGCTGCCCAAACGTAGTTCCAATTGGAAGCACTCAAAACTGAGATCCTCATCTCCAAAACAAACGCCACCAGAGAGCTAGAGAAACACCGGAGAAACAGCACAATGAAGCCTGTGGAGGCCATGGCCACACTCAAGGCCAGATCCCTTTGGCATCCAAATGCCAAACTAGAACTGAGGAGCTCCATCATCGCACGGTAAAGGTCAATACCTTGGCCCTCGCATAGATCCGGGAGGACCAGCCCTTCTCCATGAACGAGGTTGAAATAGAGATCGATACTGTTGGGGCATCTGTTGAAACACGAGGAGCAGAGCTTGGAGGCGAAGCATGAGGAGGATTGAAAATGTTGGGGCATCTGCTGAAACTGTATGCAAGAACAGATCATGTCGACGATGGCGTCGGCATCGTCGTCAGCATCTTCATCGTTGGCGAGGTCGGTGGTCATGGTGGAAGAGGTGAGAAGGATATGGAGAAGGAAAAACGCAGGTTCAATACGCACACAAAGGCGGAGACAGAGACATGCCACAGAGGCGGAGATCAATACACGCCACAAAGGCGGAGATAGAGACACGCACTGAGGCAGAAGGAGCTAACATCCCGTTTAATAATTGGTTCCAAAAAAATTTTTACTCCGTGTATCTCTAAAGAAGATAAAGTAGTCATTCCACCTTTGGTGCGATTTCCTTCTATTTGATCTGGTTGCATAGAAACCATTCTTTTCCAGAATAAACAACCTAGTGTCCTCTATCAAAAAAACAATTTTTCTACTTGGATTTCTGATTTTTAAATTTTTTTAATCCTACTATCTTGTTACATGAGAATTCTGATTCTAAGGGGATTTCCTTAAGATTATCAAAGTTTATGCCCTAGGGATTATTCTATCATTCGTAGTGATGGCAGTTTCAATCCCTCATCAGATGAGGCAACGTAGGCTTCAGTTTCAGTTTTTTTTTCCCAACCAACAGTTTATTGTGGCTTTTGCTGATTATGATCATACAGGACTGCAAGGTACATTGGATTGAGTTTGGCTCCTCTACATGTACCAACAGGTGAACGTGCATGTGAGCCAATCACATTTTAATTTTGTTTTCATAAAAATCCCTCATCTCCTTGTAAATAGCAAAAATAGGACAGGTGGTTGACTCTCACATGTACGTTCGTACTTGCAAATGATCCATTCTCGTTTGGATTTAGGATGGAAAGAATTAGAAGCTTGAACAAATTGCAAAAAAATAGTTGATTGGACGAGTAATGTGCCAGAATCTGGATGGCCATGGAATTATTTTCATTATTGTATAGGTGAATAATTTAATTTAATACTTTTTGGTCTATAATATTACTTAAAAAGGACAGGCAAATATATATGAAGAGAATTTTGGTTAAAAAAAAACAAAGCTGATTTACCCACCTTGCAGAAGGTGACAAAGGCTTCGTTAGAGCTAAACAAACCCTTACTCTCACAAACAACTTGAAAAAAAAAAAAAGGGTTCAGAAAACCCCAAAGAGAGTGGCAATAGAGCTGAAATAGTAACTTTCTCTATATTTTTTCACATTATTACATCAATATACAAGACAGAGCTCGTTAAAGAAGAAAAAGAGTCCAACATTCTTCTGCCTTCTTCATTTCTTCTAATAATCAAATGCCCCTTTAACACCCTCTAAGCTCTCTCCCATCGATAACCTGGAAAGAAGGAAATCAGAAAACAAAACATACTGGATAAGAAACAAATATTTAACATAAACAATTAGGACCCATTTGGATGCAGGTCCACTTGGCTTTTTTTCCCCCAGGTAAAAACCACAACTGTTGGAACCTTCTGAACAATTATTCTGACAAAAAAAACTCAGAACATTTTAAGGGAAAAAATATATCAGCCTAAAACAGAATTTTTTTTTTTGGAGGGGGAGGAGGGGTGGAGAACTGGAAGAAAGCTAAAAATCCTAGGCCCTTCATTCCACACTTATCTCGAGTAATGTAACCTACTTTTTCATATTATACCCCACAAAACAGAGGAATGCAAGGACAATAGCTACTAACATAGGTGACATAACCTATGGTAGTTATGACTTACGGCTGGAATAGATCCTGCTCTTGCACCACACTTCTAAACCACAATTATCTGAAACCATAGTTTTGCTCTAAAACAAACTTTTGTAAGTGTTTGCTGGGTTCCCGAGATCTAATAATAATAAGGCTCTTCATTGAGACATTAGGAAACATTTCAAAGAAAATAGGAATGAAAAGTGAACCTGCTTAGAAACATGGAGACCACGTTGACAGATTTGAGAGAAGAAGAATACCATAAGAAAGCATGGAACTCCTCCAACTGCAGTGTATGCAGAGAATTGGGGAATGGTCAGAGGTCTTAACTAACAAACTTTTGTAATTCTTTTTGCTCTTGCGGCTGGTTTGGACGTTGACCATGAACTTATTGCTGAGCTCTACAAATTCTTTGATTGACTTTGGCGGGAGCTTTGAGGAACACTTTCTCGCGGAGCCTTTTAGGGAAGCTGGGAAATCTTTGCAGAATATGGGATCCGGGGCACCCGTCAAGATCATAGTCGATTTGAAATAATTCAAGTGATCTATTGGGTCATTCTTCCCGTCATGGAGCTCAAATGTTGGTGGTTTGAACCCTACGGGGAGTGGAGCCTTCATGATTTCGTCAAACAGGGTGCTGCCTTTGGAAAATTTCAAATCATCAATGCCCATCTGCCTTTTTAATACTTTCTGCATCTGCTCAGTGAGCTGTTTTAGTTGTTTTCTCAGGCCGCCTTCCTCTTCTCAGGACTGTAATTCTCTAGACTTCCCCTACGTCTCACTTCTTCGTGGGCTGTGAACACGGCTTACATGACCTTGATGAGGTTCTTGCTCCGTTCGGAGAGGAGATTTGCTGGGATGTCTTTGACCCCTGGGAGGGCCGGCAGGTCGGATATGTTCGATTGGCTTGCCGCTACTGCTCAATGATATTTCTGTTGAACTTCCCTGTGGCAATTGGATATGAGCGATTCGTTTGACTACATCGCGCATCAATTTTTCCAGGTTCAGAATCTGCATCTGCATAGCATCCATTCGGTCAGCAGCTACCCCAGCACGGGTGGCCTGAGGATCAATAATGAGTGGATCTCCCACCGCACGATTTCACCCATCTTCTCCTTCCTGAATTTCAACTTGCATTTCTGGAGTTAGGTGAGTACGAGTCTGTTCTTCGTTTCTACCGCGATTTGTTGTTTGCTCCTCGATCAGGGCAGAGGATGGTCTTATTGTCCTTTCACGTCAACAATGACATTCACCCTGAATAGAAGTTCCAGCTTCAAGGGCCGTCGTAGCAGAGGATCTGGTATTCACTATCGTTGGTTATAAAATTGCTTTGCGATAGTTCCCACACATGGCGCCAACAGTTGCAGCAGAAAACTGATTTTCCATAGATACGAGCTGCGCTGTGTGAGGTACCTGTGGAACACAAAGAAGAAAACACTGTGAGAGGGTCAGAGCTGTGTCCGACAAAGACTCTCCGATGCTTAAATCAGCTTCCTCGCAACTGAAGGGAATAGCAGAGCAATATCACAAGAGTGTAGAGTAGTAATTGTATTGTCCCTTGCCCTCTGAGTAGGGATGTAAGCGGATCGGATTCGGCTCGGATAATGCTATCCGCATCCAATTAGCTTTCGAACGCATTCGGATAGTACTAAACGGATATGGACACAGATACGGATCGGATATTTTATCCGTTTACATGTAAATATAGCTTTTCGGATAGCTATAGCCTATCCGTATCCATATCCATTTAGCTTTCGGACGGATTTGGATAGTGCTAAACGGATACAGACACAGATATGGAAACAGATTTCGACTATTCATCTACACCCCTACCTCTGAGGGAGGTTCTATTTATATTGGTTGCCTGGTAGCTTGGGTTGGGAGTGGGTCACTTTGGACCTAAGACTCCACCCTTGAATAGCCCTAATTCAATTTGGGTGATGGGGACCTGTGTTAGGCCTAATCCAGGAGAAACAAAACCTAAAATAGACACTGGTTTGGCCACCGAATTCAGCCCAGCCCTGAATCCGGTCCTACCTACAGTCCCAGTTTTGGTTCCTATATACTTAGGGTTGTATTGGACCTAATACATTATGTATATTGTTTATCTAGGCTATAATATCATCAGTGGTGGGGTTAAGGTGTGAGTTGGGACTCTCATTTACCTAGGCTATATCTGCAACTCCAGGTACGGGAATTTGACTTTTACTTATGGAGTGTTTACTGCTGTCTTTATGTTTATGTTTGCTACACCTGTTCATACACCATATTAATGGTTAAGGTTCATATAGGCTTATAGTTGCTTTTCTTTTGCATTAGATCTATGCATGATTCTAGGAAGCATACCATATTGCATTTGCATAATTATTATGTTCCATGATTGTTATGGATAAGATGATATTGGAACTGAATTACTACCTTCTTACTGCTGAAATATATGACATCATAATAGAATGCATTGGGTTAGGATTGGCATGAACCCAATGCTACGACCCTTACCAACAGGGGTGAGGTGTTGGATAACCCATGGCAGGTCTGAAGGGTACATACCGGAATGTCGTTCACTGTCCCAGGTCTGAAGAGTACATACCAGAATGGGAACATAGAGTAGGGTTAGCATTGAGGGTTCGTTGGGGTCTGATGTGTTCATTCTGGAACCCGCGGGTCTTCACCGTAGTAGAGTGGTATTCCTGGGTGACCAATGTCTGGTTTGCGGTCCCGGGACTGGGAATATCATACCTACTATAGTAGCACTCATACCTCTTCTGACTTAGAACTGTTGCTAGAAGCATCCTTAGTTTAGGTCATGCATCATGGACTATATGCACATGCTTGTATGTTTCCCTTGCTGGGCTCAGTGGAGCTCACCCCTGTGGATCCCTCTTCTTTTTCAAATAGTACGACTGGTTCTGAGAAACCAGATGATGGGCTTGTTTCTACTTCAGACTTCCACACCGATGAGGGTCGTACGGTGCAGGAGTTTGAAGTTCATAAGGCGTCCTATGGTTGTGATGATTGCGTGTTCGCGTGATTGGCCTGACGGAGTAGGCTATTCCTTTTTGTGTTTATAAATTACTTTTATGTAGTATAATTTACAGATACTATTACACTTTTGTCTTGTAGTACCTTGTGAAATCTATACCAATGTAATACAAAGTTCAGTTAATATAAATATCTAGTTATCACTTGATTTCTCTATTTATTGTTGCTATTATTATTGCTATTCTCTTCCGCTGCGATGATTTACTGTGTTTTGATGAACTGTGAATGGGAGTACTGCACTTATGATCCTGGAGGATTGATTGGGTGTCAGTTGGCATCCGGTCACACCATGCCCTTATTAACCGAGTAGGGGTGTGACACATAATATGTTGAGCTTCATGGATGCCTACTCTAGATATAATCAGATTAAGATGTACGAGCCCAATGTCCTCAAAACGGCTTTCCTCATCGGAGACGACCAATATTATTATAAAATGATGTCGTTCGGATTGAAGAATGCTAGCGCGACTTACCAAAGGTTAGTTAACAAAATCTTCAAATCTCAGATTGGTAAAAACATGGAAGTTTGTGTAGATGATATGCTAGTTAAAAGCATGAAATCCAAAAAACATGTAGACGATTTGGAGGAAGCATTCCAAGTCCTCAGCATTCCAAGTCCTCAGGAAATACGGAATGAAGTTAAACCCGGCTAAGTGTGCTTTCGAGGTAACTTCTGGAAAAATCTTAGGTGTCATTGTGTCCAATAGGGGGATTGAGGCTAATCCTTCAAAGATCAAGGCCATTCTAGACATGGCACCACCCAAAATAGTGAAACAAGTTCAGGAATTGACCGGCTAAATAACAGCCTTGGGGCATTTCATAGCCCGATCTAGAGACAGTTGTCTCCCCTTCTTCAAAGCATTGAAAGGGCCAAGGACTTTGTATGGACTAAAGAATGCCAGAGAGCTTTTGAAGAACTGAAGACTTATCTTGCCTCTCCACTTCTGTTATCAAAACCAGATGTAGGAGATGACCCACAACTGTACTTAGTCATATCTCCTATGGTTGTTAGTGCAATGATTGTGAGAGAAGAAGCTAAGGTCCAGCATCTGAATTACTATGTTAGTAAGGTTCTCTTGGATGCAGATACAAGGTATAAGACTATCGAAAAGTTTGCATATGCCTTGGTAATCCCTGTCCGAAAGCTCAGACCTTATTTTCAAGCTCATACCATACAAGTGTTCACCATTCACCAACCAGCCCTTGCAGAAGATATTGTAGAAACCAGATGCTTTAGGTTGTCTCATAAATTGGTTGCGGTAGAGCTAAGTGAGTTTGATATCCGTTATCTTCCTCGCACAGCCATAAAAGCCCAGGTATTGGCTGATTTTCTAGTAGAATCAACCGTACGCCATAGTTCAAAATCTCGCGAAATCTTGATCGAGATTTCGAGAATTTCGATCCCCTCGAAACGAAATGACCCCTCGAATCAAAAAAATACAAAATTTCGATCGAAATTCTCGAGATATTGAGATTTTTTCAAAATCTCGCGATATTTTGAAAATCTCGAGAAAATGCTTTATATAAAATACCATGTTTCAATAGTCTCAGTCGAAATTTCGACCGAGACTAAGAAACAGAGAGCATTTTTCCTCTTTTGCTTGGTTTTTGAAGGTTTTTGCTCATTTCTTCTTCAATCTTCCACTTCCCACTTGAATCCTTGCCGCATCTACGCCGGAATCACTTGGAGAACAAACTTCTTAGCACATCTGTGAAGCCTTTCCACTATTCCAAGTAAAACCATATTCTCAAAATTGATTTTTTTTAGGGAAATGCTTGATCAACATGTTTGTTTGTGATGAAATAAATATATGTTAGACACCGGAAACCGATCTACGGCTTCACGGTGTTGAAATTTTTTTTTGGGATATATATTATTTATTTATTTTTCTACTTCAAAATTTGGATTTATTTACAACAAAAATCAAAAAATAATAGGGGTTATGTATATTGTATGGTGATGAATTAAATATATGTTAGACACCATTGGCTGATCTATGGCCTCATGGTGTCAAAATATTTTTCTGCCAATAATTAATTATTTTAATTTTCGAAAATTATAAAAAATATTTAAAAAATTCAAAAAAATAGCAAAAAATAAGAAAAAATATGAGGTTTTTGTTTTAAAATTACTGAAAAATATAAAAGTAAATTGTACATACTTCTTATTTGCTGCCCATTTACATATCTTTTCGATTTTGTTGTGCTAGGCCAATATTTATTTGAAAAATATTTTTAAAAATTGTTTTTAAATATGAGAAAAATATGAGGGTTAGGGGAAAAATACTAAATAGTTATATACTTATATACTTGTGTTAGTGCTCTTAAATCTTAATTCTTAAACATTTAAACTAAAAGAATTGATGTGCTTCAGTGATTAATGAATTGTCTTTTATTCATGCAACAGTAAACTAGTCTGATTATGACGAACCGTGGTAAACGACAGAGCCAGAGGCAAGAGGGGCAGAGGCAGCCGGCCCAGACCCAGGGGGAGGGGAGCACACCCAGGCGCATTAGGGGTGACATTGCATGGTTGCATGGCACTCCAATTGATGGGGATAAAAGAAAATCCCAATGCAACTATTGTTACATGCAGTTTTTGGGAGGTGGTGCCACTAAACTCAAACAACATCTAGCTGGGAATTCTCTTGAAGTGGTCGCATGTCATATGGTCCCTGTGGAGGTATCTAGGGCTGTCATTGATTACATGAAGGGAGGGAGTAAAAGGAAGGCTCAGAGGGAGAAGGCAAAAGTAGATCTTGAGGAAGCAGTGAGGTGTATAGCGGGAGGCCAATCAAGCCATCGTGATGATGATGATGATGACAGTGATGATGTTTATGTTCCTGATGATATAGAGACTGAGCAAGAGGCTAGGGATTGGAGACGAGCACAGATGATGAGCAGAGCCAGTTATCATGAGGATCAGGAGAGAGTCGAGAGACAGAGAGTAGGTGGTAGTGGAGGAGCTAGTACCTCTAGAGCTGGTGCTAGTGGTAGTGGAGGAGCAAGTACAAGTGGAGGAGGTGGGTTGCCTAATCCCTTTAGGAGATCACAGAGTACGAGGGCAGCCCCCCCTCCGCCTCCACCACCACAAGATGATCAAGCACTTCACCAAGCACCTGGTGTTTATAGAAAGAAAGGCAACAAACAACCAAAAATCAAGGGAGCATGGAAAAATCTGAAGGGGATGGTGAAGGAATCTATAGCTAAGTGGATGTTATACCACACCATCCCAGCAAACACAGCACAAGGCCCCTTTTATCAGACTATGATAGATTCCATTGCTGAGGCTGGCCCAAGGTATAAGGGGCCCACCCCATATGAGATTATGAATGTGTATTTGCCCCAACAGAAGAGAGAGCTTGTAGACTACATCAATGAAATGAGGAGGCTGTGGGAGAACTATGGGGTGACCATAATGTGTGATGGTTGGACTGGTCCTACAAGAAAGTCTATCATCAACTTTATGGTGTATTGTGATGGGAGGACAGTCTTTCTGAAGTCTGTTGATGCATCCAAGGAGAAAAAGGATGCAAAGTATATCTACAAATTGCTTAAGGAAGTGGTAGAAAATGTAGGAGTGGGGAACGTTGTCCAAATTGTAACGGACAATGGAAGCAACTACAAGAGTGCCGGTGAGAGGTTGATGCAAAACAATAAGTACCGGTTGTTTTGGACTCCATGTGCTGCCCATTGTATAGACCTCATGTTGAAGGACATGGGAAAGATCAAATTGGTACAACATGTTGTGGAAAAGGCAAGGCAAATGACCAACTTTGTCTACAACCATGGGTTTGCACTAAACCTCTTGAGGGAGAAGTGTGGGGGTGAATTAGTGAGGCCAGGCATAACTAGATTCGCCACCAACTACATTGCACTCAAGAGTATAGAGACCAAGAAGTCTGGACTGAGATCAATGTTTGCTTCTGAAGACTGGTTCAACTGGAATGGGTCCAATACCCATGATGGTAGGGAAGCACAAGCTACAATTTCATCAGATGACTTTTGGTCTAAGTTGCATAAAGTGGTACAACTTCTGGACCCAGTGGTCTAGGTTTTGCATATAGTTGATTCTGCTATCAAGGGACCAACCATGCCACATCTATATGCTGCCATAGACTTGATGAATGAAAGTGTTTACAATGCAAATCCACGAGGTAGCAAACACTTTCTCAAAATTATCAAGGAGCGTTGGGAAAATCAACTTATGCATCCACTGCATAAGGCTGGTGAGTGTACACTCTTTGTTTTTTATGCAATTACATCTTTTAAAGTTAATTTGAAGGATATATTACTAACTAGTCAATATGTAATGTCAATTTCAGCATATTATTTGAACCCCAAGTACCAATACAGTCATAGGCTTGGGTTGAATAATAGTCTTATTGACGCAGTCAAAGAAGTAGTTGCCAAGTTGGAGCCGAATAGTAAATTACAGGCGATATGCAACAATGAGGTGAGTCTTATAAGTTATAATTCATTTGGAATTACTCAATTCAATACTAAATAGTAATGAGTCATTACTAATTTTAAATATTTTCCAAATGATTATAGTTGAAGACTTTTAGGGATGCATTGGGAAGTTTTGGAACCGAAGCGCACAGAAGGCCGGACACGCGGTGATGCCGGTACTCATTAGTCATTACTTCATTAGTCATTACTCAATTCAATATCTTATTCTTTTGAAATGAAGGTGACATGTTTCTTTTGTTGTAATGCAGCTGAATGGTGGGTGTTGTATGGGGGTTCGGCAAACAATTTAAGAAAAATAGCAATCAAGGTTCTCTCCCAGACATGTTCAGCATCTGGCTGTGAACGGAATTGGAGTACATTTTCTCTCATCCACTCCAAGAGGAGAAATAGATTGGGTTCTGAACGTCTCTCTGACTTAGTGTATGTGCATTATAATTTGAGGTTGAAGATGCAACACATACGCATGGGACAAAAGGGTATCAGGGAAAATATCGATCTCGCCGACATTTTCCAGGTGGAGTCAGATGATGAAGATCCTATTGTTGATTGGGTGAGGGATAGAGGTGAGCCAGTGTTAGATCAACCTGGAGGTAGACCTGACCCCATGATAGCTGAACACATAGAAGCTGATGTGGATGACTTCATGGCTGCTGAGGGTGAGGTACATGCACGGGACGCATCACCCATACCGTTCCAGTCTACTGGTGGTGTTGATGAGGAGGATGAAGATTGGTCTATGTCATCTGGTGGAGATGGTGGTGGCGGAGATGGTGGTGGTGGTCCTGGTGGAGATGGTGATGATGGAGGTGATGATGAAGGTAATGATGGACATGATGATGATGGTGATGGTGGTCAAGCATATGAGGGAACTCGAGTCCCGTTTGTGGTACAAGAGCAGCAAGAGGCAATCCGTGCCCCCACCGGCCCCACACCAGCCACACGGCCCACATCGTCCACCTCGACCTACTCGAGAAAGCAGCATGACCAGTCCCGTCCTGGTGGTCGTGGTAGTGGTACTAGTAGGCAGGCTGAGCTTATGGACATTGATGCCCTATCTGGCTCTGTTGGTGGACTGAGTATTGGCGATAGAGACAGTAGATCGAGTGGGCATTTCCGTGCCCCATCTTTTCATGTAGACAGCAGTCCATCTCCAGCACAATCAGAGCATTGTTCATCTCATTCACATCCAAGTGGCGAAGGGCATTCTGGGCAGTACCCTTGGGGGCAGCAGCCTATATCTTCTCCATCCATTCCCAGTTTTGAGTATGACTCCCACTCACAAGGATATAGTGGATCGTCTTTTGTGGATGACTTCTTTTCCTACACTGGCTACCCAACCCACCAGCCGCAGCCGTATAACACATACATGCTTCCAGAGCCGTCATATGGCTCATATCATAGTGGATCAGTGGGTAGTACTTCTTCACAGTTTGGTGACCTATATCCTAGGATAGGTTACTTTCAGCATGTTGATGATGCAATTTACATGGCCACTGTGGATGACTACACTCGCTTCTTCTCCCAGACTATGACGTGGCATGCATTTGTCCTACAGTCGGAGAGCAATACACGTCGGCTCCAGCGGACCATGAGTAGGGTTAATCCTGGACGGCGGAGTAGTTATTATTAGCAAATTTGTAAACATTTGAGATGAATGATGACTAGTTGACTACTTGACTTGTAGCCTTGTAGGGGACAATTGGGGATATTGACATTGTGATTTGGAATGTTTGATATCATCTTCTTAAATCTTAACTCTTAAGTTGTTATTTGTTAACTTGTTATTGACTTGATGTCTTATGTACTTAATATTATGATTTATGACTTAACTTATGAGTCATTATGTTTCCAACTTAGTTCCAAGTCAATTTACTTGTTTAATGTACAATGTGTATGTGTAAATGTGTAATTAACTAAGTTATACATTAGGGTTCGACCGTACGTTGCCAATTAATGGTGCACATCCAAAACACCATTTTGGGTGACTATTTTTGCAATTTGAACATTTAAATGTGTTTATATAGCCTAAAATAGGGTTTCCATGAAGTTTCAAGCCTTAACTTGGCCTAAAACCCACCAAAATGACCAATCGAAACATACCAGAAAAATACAATATTTCGATCAGCTCGAAATACCGAAACGAAACGAGTTCTCGAACTATGTCGTACGCGAGGACGTTGTGGAAGAGAGAGAAGCAGAGGAATGAGAACGTTTGGACCTTGCATGTAGATGGCTCCTCAAATAATTTAAACATGCCTTCAGAAACCTCATTGATTAAGCCCATGTTTTCAATACAAAGGTCATGGTCCGTAAGGAGTATGTTTATTAGTCTTAAGATTTGTTTCTAAGCTAGGTCAAGGATGATATGGAAAGTCCCAGATTTCAGTCTGTTGCTATTTCATTTTCTATCCTAGTTGGAGATTTCGTAAGCATTTAAAGACTGGATATTGGAATGAAGGGAATATAGTTGGAAATGGAGATTTGAATGAGAAACCCGTAGGTAAACCCATAGATTTCAGTCTGTTGCTATTTCATTTGCTACTCGTGATGCTTGTTTTCCATTATATGTATTTCATTCCTCCAACCTCAACTCTACACCCTCTGAGCACCACATTCCATAATTGAAAATTCTTCCTACCTCCCTGAACTGCTTTCTGTTTCACACACTTGTGCATCCTGGCAACCCAAGATTCTTTAGGGTTCAATACCATGGGCGTCGTTGTTAAGAATGGTTGTATTGTATCAGGGGTATATGTGTAAATATTCCTTTGTATTATTTTCTTATTTTTTGTCATTTATATAAGGCCAAGGGCCTAGGTGTAATTTACTATTCTTTTCAATATAAGCATGTTAGTCTCTAGGTTAGAGACATAACACTAGAACACCAAAACCGTGGCTGCTCTCTTCTCTTTCTTCTCTTCTCCTTCTTCAACCTAAAATCTAACATGGTATCAGAGCCGTTTGCTCCTGGAGTTTGAAGGTGATTGAAGATTGTTTGGAAGGTGAAGAACAGTCTCTGTGAAGGAAAATAGCACACCTTCTCAGACCTGTTTCTCTCTTGTCTGCAGTCCAAATACTGAGCAACCAAGTGCTCTAGTTTCGTGTGGAGGTCTTGTTTCTTCTCATTGTGTCCTCCCACATCTCTTGGAAGCACCCAAGGAGTAGAAGGGAATCTCGGCCAGGCTGTTCTGCCTCTGTTTTCCGCCAGCTGCAGTGAGAAATAGGTCTTGTTTCTTCAATAGGTTCTTGTTTGACCAGTTTCTTTGGTCTATTTGAATCGTTTTTTGGTAAGGAACAATACTCATCCTTACTCCGGGGTTGTTTGATCAGTTTTTAGGGATTTAAAGGCCTATTTTCAGGCTATTTATCTCTGTTTTTCCTGGTTTTCTATTGCGGTATTTGTGGGACTGTTGTTGTGGTTGAGATATTTGTTATTTGGGCCTATCAAGTGTTTGATTAAAGGTCAAAATGGGTGACAAAGATGCTGCAACACCCCTGCCTCTTGTAGACACAGCCCAAACAGCCCCATTTCTTCCTTCCTCCTTTGAGAGTCCCAATATCCAACTCCCTATTGCCAAACTTGAGAACCACAACTATTTGGATTGGTCCCGGTTCATGAAATTGATTCTCCGGTGTAGGGGAAAGATGGGTTACATCAATGGTAGTAGACAGGCCCTCTTCCGACTGAGCAAGGGTATCCCAAGTGGGACTCTGAGAATTCCCTGGTGATGGCCTGGCTTCTTTTCTCCATGAAGCCTGAGATTGGAAGAAGATTTATGGGCAAGGAGACTGCCAAGGACATTTGGGATAGTGTGGCCCGTATTTTTGATCGGGTTGGAGACTCTACTAAGGTGTACCAACTTCTCCAACAGATTGTCAGCTTGCGCCAGGGTGAGAGAAGTATCTCTGAATACTATAGCCTTGTTGTGGGCCTGTGGGAAGAGTATGACCATTATAGAGATCTCCAGTTATGCCCTACTGATGAGGTCAAGGTGCATCGGTTGTTTGAGAGAGAGAGGGTCTTATTTCTTCTTGGAGGTCTTAATGCTGATTTTGAGCCTCTTAGGGTGCAAATCCTTGGCCGTCCAAGTCTTCCCTCACTGGAGGATGTGTGTGGATATCTACAGAGTGAGGAGACCCGTAGGGGTGCTATGGGGACTGCCCCCACTGTTGAGCACTCTGCACTTGTTTCTTCCATCCCTCAGGACTCCACCAAGGGGGCTGATAAGGGGGTTGCTAAGGGAGTTGTGAAGGGTCGATTCCTATGTGACCATTGTGGTAAGAATGGGCATACTAAGGATTTTTGCTGGGATCTCCATGGGAAGCCCCCTGCTGGTTCATCTGGAGGGTGAGGACAGCGGAAGAAAGGACCTAAGGCTCATGTTGGAGTTGTTGAATCTAATGAATCCTCTCTTTCCAAGGAGGACATTGCTGCATTTCGCCGGATTGTGGCTCATTTGGATGGTTCCTCTGCCACTTCCTCAGGTTCCTCTGCCACCGGTTCTTCCACTACACTGCAGGCTTCCTCCTCCGGCCTCACCTCTTGGGTCATTGACTCAGGTGCCACAGATCATATGACTGGTATGTCACAGCTATATAATTCCTATTCTGTTTGTTCTGGGAAAGATAAGGTAAAAATTGCTGATGGTACCTTCTCTTCTATTTCTGGTAAGGGAGATATCCAGGTTGCACCTTTTTTACCCTTGAAGTCTGTTTTTCATGTTCCCAACTTTGCCACTAACCTTCTTTCTGTTAGTCAATTGACTAGATCTTTGAACTGCTTTGTCACCTTCTTTCCTACCCATTGTCTTTTTCAGGATTTGGTGACGAAGAGGGTGATTGGCAGTGGTCGTGAAGCTAATGGCTTGTATGTTTTGGAGACTGGTACTTCCCCTGTTCTGCAAGCTCAGTCCTATGTTTGTGGGCAAGACGGTGGACGTACTCAGGAGGATATTCTGTTATGGCACCGTCGCTTGGGGCACCCCTCCTTTTCTGTTATGAGGAAACAGTTGCCACATTTGTTTACTTCTTTTCCTGTCTCGCATGTTTTTCATTGTGAACCTTGTCTATTTGCCAAAAGTTGTAAAACAGTTTATGCATCTAATGGTAATAGATCTACTTCACCTTTTCATCTTATCCATACTGATGTTTGGGGGCCCTCCCCTGTTACTTCTTTGCGTGGCTTCCGCTACTTTGTTTCTTTTATTGATGACTTTTCTCGGGTTACTTGGGTTTTTCTTTTGAAACATAAGAGTGATGTCCATGTTGCATTTACAAACTTTTATGAGTTAGTGTATACCCAATTTCAAACTCGGATCCAAATTGTCCGCTCAGACAAAGGTGGGGAGTATATGTATAGTGGTTTGGAAACCTTTTTTTCTAACCATGGCATTATTCATCAGGTGGCTTGTGTTGATACTCCTCAACAAAATGGGGTGGCTGAAAGAAAAAATTGCCATCTCCTTGAAGTGGCTAGATCACTTTGGTTTACCATGCATGTTCCAAAAACTTTTTGGTCTGATGCTTTACTCACTGCTGTCTTTCTTATTAATCACATGCCTTCTAGTGTCTTGAACTTCTAGGTTCCTCTTGATCTCTTGCCTTCAAGGTCCTCTTCTTTTTCTCTCCCTCCAAGGGTGTTTGGGTGTATTTGCTATATCCATATTAGCAAATCTGCCCGCACTAAATTGGATCCTAAGGCCCTAAAGTGCATCTTTCTTGGGTATTCCTCTACCTCAAAAGGGGTATAAATGCTATCATCCTCCTACCCGTCGGTGACTCCTCTCCAAGGATGTTCATTTCTTTGAAAACATTTCGTATTTTCAGTCCCCTCTTCAGGGGGAGTGTGGTGGTGGTGTTGAAGGTGAAGAGGTTCCCGAGTTTGTGTCATTTCCTTTCTCCTCTCTTGTTCCTATTTCTCCTTTCCAACTTGACAAAGGGAAGAAAAATTCTGTGGATATTGTTGTTGAGGGGGAGCTTCCTAGTGCACAGGAAAACAGAGAACAGGGGGAGTTATTGGTGTATACGAAGGATAGGAGAAATCCTGCTTCATGGCTTCCTATAAAGAAGACCTGCCAAAATCCTTCTTCGTCTCCTCATCCTGCGCCTTCATCAGTTGAGATAGGTATACCTTCCTCTAATTCTCCATTCTCAAACTTAGATCTTCCTATTGCTCACCGAAAGGGAACTCGAGCATGCACTAATCCTATTGCCAAGTTTGTTTCCTATGACAATATCTCCCTTACAGGTAAAGCCTTTACTGTGGCTATCTCGTCCATCTCTATTCCCAAGAATGTAACAGAGGCTATGGCAGATCCAAAATGGAGAGAAGCAATGAACACAGAGATGTTGGCTCTTGAGAAGAATCACACTTGGGATCTTGTTGAACTACATCTCTGAGAAGAATCACACTTGGGATCTTGTTGAACTCCCTAAAGGGAGAATCCCGGTTGGGTGCAGATGGGTATTCACAGTCAAGTTCAAGTCTGATGGTACTGTGGAAAGGTATAAGGCAAGACTTGTCGCCAAGGGGTATACACAAGTGTATGGCATTGACTATCAGGAAACCTTTGCTCCAGTGGCCAAGCATAACTCCATCCGTGTACTTCTCTCAATGGCTGCAAATCTTGATTGGCCATTGTACCAACTTGATGTGAAGAATGCATTCTTACATGGTGACCTAGAAGAAGAAGTATATATGTACTCTCCTCCTGGGTTCAAGCATCCTGGTGATAATGGGAAAGTGTGTCGACTTAGGAAGGCTCTCTATGGACTCAAACAGTCTCCTAAGGCTTGGTTTGAGAGGTTCAGACAAGCCCTCCTACAGAATGGCTACACTCAAAGTCAAGCTGACCACACATTGTTTATACAGAGGAAGGGCAGCACTATTACAGCTCTCATTGTTTATGTTGATGACATTGTGGTCACGGGAAACAGTGAAGCTGAAATCTCAAAGCTTAAGCTTTATTTGGCTCGGCAGTTTGAGATCAAAGATCTTGGTCTATTGAAGTATTTTCTGGGGATTGAAGTTTCAAGATCTAAGCAAGGGATCAATGTTTGCCAAAGGAAGTTTGTTCTTGATCTACTTAAGGAGACAGGCTACTTAGGATGCAAACCAATCTCCTCCCCTATTGAGCAAAACCACAAACTAGGGGAAGATTGTGGTGAACCTTTGGTGGATGCTGAAAAGTATCAGAGGCTAGTAGGTAAACTTATCTACCTTTCACTCACCCGACCTGACATCACCTATGTTGTTGGAGTAGTGAGTCAGTTTATGCATGCACCCAAGATGGGACATCTTGATGCAGTTTATAGGATCCTCAGGTATTTGAAGTCATACCCTGGAAAAGGTCTTCTCTTCTCTAGGAATGGTCACTTGAGAATTGAAGTATATACAGATGCTGATTGGGCTGGGTCTATCTCTGATAGGAGATCCACATCTGGATACTGTACCTTTGTTGGAGGCAATTTGGTCACCTGGAGGAGTAAGAAACAACCAGTGGTAGCCAGGTCAAGTGCTGAAGCAGAGTTTAGAGCCATGGCTCATGGTGTGTGTGAAGTCTTGTGGTTGAAGAAGCTTGTCCAAGAATTGGGGTTTGAGACAACTAAACCTATGAGTCTATATTGCGACAACAAGGCAGCCATCAGTATTGCTCACAACCCAGTTCAACATGACAGGACAAAGCATGTTGAGGTTGACAGACACTTTATTAAGGAGAAAATAGACTCTAAGGCTATTTGTACTCCCTTTGTGAAGACGAATGAACAAGTGGCTGATATCTTCACCAAAGGACTTGGCTCCAATCACTTTAGTTTTATGTTAGACAAGCTGGGTATGTATGACATATACCACCCAGCTTGAGGGGGAGTGTTAAGAATGGTTGTATTGTATCAGGGGTATATGTGTAAATATCCCTTTGTATTATTTTCTTATTTTTTGTCATTTGTATAAGGCCAAGGGCCTAGGTGTAATTTACTATTCTTTTCAATATAAGCATGTTAGTCTCTAGGTTAGAGACATAACACTAGAACACCAAAACCGTGGCTGCTCTCTTCTCTTTCTTCTCTTCTCCTTCTTCAACCTAAAATCTAACAGCCGTAACCCACGGGAGTAGAGTTCTGGCCAGAGAGATTTTATATATCCCAGAAATCCTTATATTCGTCTAAATCTATCATGTGAGCCTTGATAAGAGATATTTTATATATCCCAGAGATCCTTATATTCTTCTAAATCTATCATTTGCTTTTTCTCAATGTTATCAAAATAAGCCCCCAAAATGGAAATATTTATCGGGGAATGATTCCTTAACTTCTTTTTCCCCGGGTTCTGCTCTCTTTATTTTTACATGTCTATATCTGCCTTTCCCTCTTCTAAGCCGTACATTATCCAAAGCAAGGTCAAGATCATAAAACACATACTTTTCACTCCTTATCTTGCCAATGGATAAGGTTTTAAGGCTGTATTGCAATCACATATAATGGAAACATTTCATTACCATGTTGTCTGGCACTTGGATGCATATGTTCATTGTGCACATTAAATCATCACTTTGATGTTACTAAGAATAAACGAATGAGTTCATTACTTCTGACCTTCTTTTTCTTGATAGATAATTTAAATTTTTAGAGAAAGTAGAGGATAGGTGAGAAGCCCCTCCATGCACAGGAGCTCCCACCTTAGCAGCCAAAAGAAATATACAGAGCAACTCCAAACCAGATCTAGCAAAAAAGATTGCCCCAGTAGTCCTTGATGCTCACACCTATTCTGATGATAGATCTTTTGCTGCTACAGGCCCAAAGTGATGATCACCTCACATTATCATCCCATCCATCAAAGTCTTGCCATTTTACATCCTCCAAACAAGCCAGACACCTTGGGGAGTTTTTGTAACATCTAAAAGCTTGAGATTTCCATTGTCTAATTACCTCGCAAAGGAATTAGGATGCGCCCACCTAATTTTTGAGATGGACCCAAAGGTTACCACCCATTGGCCATAAAAGGCTAACGGCTGAACCCCAATTTGCCAGAAAAATCCATCAGTGAAAGCCAGTTAACCTACTTGCACTTGACATTGCATTAACGAAAGCATCGCAACTCTAAGCCTCTGCGTATGTTCTGGTCAGTTATAAAAATCTACTCATGCATTGTCATATGCATGAAGAACTCCGCCTTAGCCAAAACTGATAACTCAAAAGAAACTATTGTAATAAGGGTTCAGGAGTAGAATAGTCATAAGGGTATTTCTGTCCTTTGTACTCATTTCAGAATGTTCTTCTCTTTATTATAAATAAAGATGGCAGTAGTCACTCTGACTTAAGCCAGTATTCACAGAATTCCACATGGCATCAGAGCCAAAAATATTCCAGAAATATGAGAATTAAGATTTTTTCCTATTTTTTTTCTTTTTTCTTTTTTTCTCTTTCTCTCTTCTACTTCACGATTCTGACCTAAGGCCAGCCACCACCGCCAGCCTCCTCCACCTTCCGCCAGCCCTCTGCCACCAACCCCAGCCCCTTCTCCCTTCTCCGACCCCGCAGGTCTCTCGACCTCTTCCGCCACCACCGCCAGGCCCGTAGGGCCTCCCACCCTTTTCCGCCACCACCGCCAGCCCCCGCAGCCTCTCACCCTTTCTTTTTTTTTCTCGCGGGCGGCTCTCCTTTCTTTGCCATTACTTTTTCCCCACCCTTGGTGGTGAGTTGACTCCCACCGAAGGTCCTTTTTTTCCCTCCTTATGATCTAATTTTTTTTTGGAGGCCTTGTCTTTGGATTCTGCAATTTTTTTTCCAGCCAACATGCCTGACGTGCTAGAGATCACTTCTGCCTCTTCTGGTTCTGATGGTTCGTCGGGCACCGTGACTTTATTCCGTTTCCGGTGAACACCATCAAGCTAAAAAATAGAAATTATCTTATGTGGTCTCGATCATGTTTGTTAGCTATTGGTTCTCGTGGCCTGTCTGGCTATATCATGGGTAACATGGTCAGGCCTACCGAGACTGGTTCTGCACAAGAGCTTTGGATGAATTTTTATTTCTTGGTCATGTCGTATCTGGTTAATTCTATGGACCAAGAAATTGCTGGGCAATACCTTCTTATTGATTTGGCTGCGAAAATATGGAAGACAGCCAAAGATACTTATTCCCAGGTTGGGAATGCTGCCCAGTGCTATGAACTACATAAAAAAAATCCACTCTACAAAACAACTGAAGTTGACACTTTCTCAGTATTACAATACCATGTGTACGATGTGGCCACAGTTGGATTTTTTGGGCACCTTCACTACAACCACTGATGTTGACGACACGGCCTACCGGAAGTGGGAGGATGGTTTACGCGTCTTTGATTTCTTGGCCGGCCTGAATATTGAGTTTGATCATATCCGGTCGAATATTTTAAACCGCGAACCTCTCCCAACTCTTGAACAGGCCTATGCGATTCTTTCTGCTGAGGACAGTCGACATACCACCATGGTTCACCCTGCTACTCAGGAGCGCTCGGCTCTTATTTCTGGTTCACACTTCCCGTGGGGGCTCTTCTCAATTTGCCAGTACTGATCGGACATCTGGTGATCGCCTTCCTATCAAATGCGATCACTGTGGGAAGGAATGGCATACCAAGGACCGCTGTTGGAAGCTTCATGGTCGCCCAGCAAACACTCGTGAGCGTGGGAGGGGTGGTTCTAATCGGTCCAATAGTACCCGTGCTCATCAGGTCACTACTGAGAACCAACCTGATCCTTCTCTGTCACAGGTTATGGCGGATTTGCAAAATCTATGGGATATGGTGACTCATTTGGCACATCTTCCTCAGCATCAGTATCTCCTTCCATGGCTGCCTCGGCTCTGTCTCTGCTTACTACTCACAATACACCTTCATCCACAGGTATGTCATTTGGTGGGAATTGCACCTCAGTCATGCCCGATTCTTAGGTAATTAACTCAGGTGCAACTGACCATATGACCGGCTCCTCCTCCTTTTATTCCACATATTTTCCTTTATCTGATCAGAGTAAGGTTCATGTTGCTGATGGATCCCTTTCTCCTATCTCGGGAAAGGGATCTGTGCAGTGTTCTTCCTCTCTTACCCTTTCATCTTTGTTACATGTTTCGAAGTTCACTACTAATTTGCTTTCCATTAGTAGCATAACTAGGGATTGAAACTGCAAGGTAACTTTTATTCCAACCCATTGTTTATTTCAGGACTTGGCAACGAACAGTACAATTGCATGTGGTAAGGTGGTTGGTCGGACAGTACGATTGCAACTGGTAAGGTGGTTGGTAGTCTATATGTGCTTGACGGATCACGGGCAGCTTTGACATCTCAGCCTGCATCTTCTGATTTTAATTCTGTACTTTTTGAATTGAATAATTGGCATCATTGTTTGGGTCATCCTCCGATTGGTGTTTTGTCCACTTTATTTCCTAGTTTAGTGAAAAGATGTAATAAACATAATTTTTCTTGTTGAAGATGGAGTTACAAGTCAAGAACAAGAAGTGGGACAGCAACAACAGATAAAGGAAAATGCGTACATTCGGGGAACTGATTTTCCTCTGGACGACCCTCTGTACAAAGAGACCACCACCACTGATCCTACTCAGTCGGCATCTGTTCCTACTCCAAGTTTTGCACCTAGTTAGATTTCTGGTAAGCCTTCTCTTGATTCCAGTCTCGATTTACCCATTGTTGTTCTAAAATGAAAAAGGAGTTGTACATTGCACCCTATTTCTAACTTTGTGTCATACAACTCTCTAAAATCCCAAGCCTTCGTATCTTCTTTATCCTCTGTTTCCATCCCTGATAATTGGCAGGAGGCAATAGCCGAACAGAAATGGAAGGATGTGACAAATGAAGAAATGCATGTCCTTGAAAAAAACCCAGACCTGGGATTTGGTGAGTCCTCCACTAAGAAAAAGACCCGTTGGTTGTAAATGGGTCTTTGTTGTGAAGCACAAGGCTAATGGCTCAGTAGAAAGGTGCAAAGCAAGACTTGTTGCCAAAGGATTTACTCAAACCCAAGAAATTGACTATCAAGAGACCTTTGCTCCTATAGCAAAGATAAACACTGTACGGGTCATTATCTCTTATGCTGTGAATCAAGGATGGGAACTCCTGCAACTTGATGTGAAGAATGCCTTCTTGCATGGAGATTTGGAAGAAGATGTCTACATGGAGATACCTCCTGGTTTTACTTCTTAAGAAACTCAGGGAAAGGTATGTAAGCTGAAAAAGGCCCTATATGGTCTGAAACAATTACCAAGGGCATGGTTTGGCCGGTTCCATAAGGCTATGATTGCTTATAGGTATAAGCAGAGCAATGCTGATCACACATTGTTTGATAAGAAGATAGGGCAGTAAGTGACAGCGTTGATGACATAATGATCACAAGCAGTGGTGCACAGGAAATCAAGAAGTTGAAGACTTATTTGGGTACCGAATTTGAAGTCAAAGATTTGGGTAGATTAAGGTACTTCCTAGGGATTGAGGTTGCCTATTCATATCTCTCTCTCAAAGGAAATATACCTTGGATTTATTAAAAGAAATAGGGATTCTTGGGTGTAAACCAGCAGATACCCCTCTGGAGCCCAACACACATTTGAAGAGTAAGGAAGGTGACCCGGTGGACAAAGGTAGTTATCAGAGGTTAGTTGGTCGATTGATCTACCTCTCACATACCCGGCCAAATATCACATTTGTTGTAAGCCTTGTCAGCCAATGCATGATCCTCACTCTTCTCACTTGGAAGCAGCATACAGAATTCTCCGTTACCTCAAGTCATCTCTGGGGAAAGGAGTCTTGATTCTCTCCATATAGCCATCTCCAGATAGAAGCATACACTGATGCAGATTGGGCTGGCAGTCCTGATGATAGGAAGCCCACATCTGGGTATTGCACATTTGTTGGAGGAAACCTAACTACTTGGAGAAGCAAAAAGCAAGCTGTTGTGGCTCAATCTAGTGCTGAAGGTGAGTTCCGAGCTATGGCATAGGGTATTTGTGAGCTTCTTTGGCTCAAGGAGCTTCTTCAAGATTTGGGGATGAATGTTGATATTCCTATGCGGCTCTATTGTGACAGCAAGTCCGCAATCAGCATTGCTAACAACCCGGTTCAACATGATCGTACCAAACATGTTGAGATTGACCAGCACTTCATCAAAGAGAAGCTAGAACAAGGAATAATTTGTATCCCATTTATTCAGTCTAGTGAACAACTGGCTGTTATCCTTACCAAAGGAATCAGTATTAAGCTATTTTTTCCTATAATTAGCAAGTTGGGCATGTTTGATATGTATGTACCAACTTGAGGGGGAGTGTTGTAATATGGGTTCAGGGGTAGAATAGTCATAAGGGTATTTCTGTCCTTGTACTCATTCCAGAATATTCTCTTTATTATAAATAAAGATGGCTGCAGTCACTCTGACTTAAGCCAGTATTCACGGAATTCCACAGAAACCTTTTCTTTACTAATATATTCCACATTATCATATCATTGATGACTCAAAAAAATCCTTCTTTAAGAAATGGAAATTGTCTTAAATTGCTAAGATAAACAGAAATGATTCCATTGTACATTGTTAAGGAGGTGTAGAACTATAATTCTCCATTGCTGTCAATCTACACTGTTATTCAGATAGAGACAGTAGAGATATCTGATCTCTGATGCAGAGTTTCCCTGAGGACCTACGTCCGCAGGAAGAAGAAAAGGCCAGCAGGCCCCTATCTTGGCTAGGAGGGCAGCCCGATTCATGGGCCTAGTTTCTAGTCTCAGCCCATCTAGCCATATTTAATTCGTAGTTTCTTTACTGCTTAATTAAGTCTGTTTTTTATTTTAAGTAATAAATTGTAATTAGTAACTTAAGTCTCCTATTCAGAATAGAACCTTGAATTGTTCTTTTTCTATTTAAGCAATTGTAGACTGTAGAGCCAAGGCTCAGACAGGTTTTGATTAATGAAGAGGAATGTTTGCTCCGCAACATAGTTGAGAGAATCAGTGGTGAGAAAGCAATTCAGACGAGGGATTCTGTTCAGAATTTCTGATCGAGGGTGGGAAACCTGAGTTCTAAATACTTTCTTTATGCTCTGTTTCGCAATTCACAGGTACTGCTACTACCATCAGTCAATTTCTGTTTCCCTGATCTGATTTGAGGTCTGATTTTGGTTGGGTATTAGCCTGTGATCTTTCTTTTAATAATGGTTTCAATCCTTGATAATTCCTTCTTTATTGACTTAACCAACCAGCAGATACCCTGTTTTTTGTTAGTTTTCAGCATATATTATTTGGCCAAAAAATCCAAACTCTAGATCTGTTTTCCCTGAAACTTTGGGAAGTCAAAGTACTGGCCATGAACAGTACTCGACCCACTGTTCATGGTCCTTCTGCCTGCTGGTTTCTGAGTTGCCAAAGTTTCTTTTTATTTTTCCAGTTTTCGCTACTTCAGAATTGGGGTTTTCAAAATTACTTTTAAACCAGCCTATGAACTGTTGTGAAACCTTAGGGCTTGGATTGAATTCAAATTCAATTTTCCATCTCAAGGATCTCCACTAGTGAGATTACTGTTTTCTAAATTACTTCCAACCCATTCATCGGACTATTCCCATCTTTTGAAGGGTTCTTATCTGTTGTAATATGGGGTTCAAGGGTATAATTGTCCATAGGGTTTATAACTTGTGTTTCCCTAAGGGTGTTATTGTCTTTGTACTCAATTGTCATTATTATAAATAATGGTGGGATGTGTCTCATAGACACAAGTCACAATTCCCAAAACCATCATGGCATCAGAGCGGGATCGACCTAGGAATTCTCAACCCTAATCGTCTCTCTCTCTCTCTCTCTCTCTTGATTTTCTTCTAGCACCACACCCTCACACCACCATCGCCTAGCCTTCCACCACCACCACTACTCACCGCCACCTCTCTCCCTCTCGGTTTATCCTGGCGCCCTTTCTAGCGACACCGAGAGGGTGGTACAGCCTCCCACCACTTCCGCCACCCTTGGTGGTGATGTTCTAGGCCACCTTTTATCTCCTTTTGTCTTTCTCTTGTCCTTCTTGATGTTTTGAAGGAGTGTTTCTCCAATTTTCTTGTGGATTTGTTGGTGTTGATTGATGTTTTAGGCTTTCTCCAGCACTTTGTGTGATTTCTCCTTTGGGATAATGGCACTAAATTCGGATCTCTATTGCTAAATTTGGAACTGAAAGGCAAGTTCATGGTTCTCATGACGGCTTTCCCACCTTCCCTGTATACTCCGTTTGCTTAGATGGAAGCAATTATTTGATGTGGTGCTATCTTGTCATCGACTCCCATGGGTATTTGGGTTATCTAACTTTAGTCAAATGGAGTGTGTTGTCATTGTTGGCAACATATTTGGTCATTGTGGTGTTCTGGCAGTAGCTATTAGTGGTTTGGTAAAGCTGGAATGGTCAAACGGGCTTCTACATAGTGTCAAGGGTAGTTTGGTCATTTGGCAGAGTTATAGCGGAATCCGGGCATGGAGGATGACTATTGGCAGTATATTGGGTCCCTAAGAAGTGTTTGGCAAAGGCCCGAAGCAGCAGGTGAAGGTTTCGTACATCAAAAGCTGCGATTCCATAGAATCCCGCAGTGGGGTCCACTTTGAAGCTATTATCAGAAGTCTTAGTGGTAGAACTGGGAGAAGTACTCCTCACTAGAAATGTTGCTCGTCGAATCGTGGTTACAATGCAATTTGTCTCACCTCTTTTTGATGTCAGACGAGAAGTACTCTCCCCTTCCCTAAGTGCCGGCCTCTCTGTCTGGCCTGAGGTCCCGCTGTGTGTCCTCTCTGGCCTTCCTGGTGGGATGTCGTCATCCCCCAGAAGCTCCTCCATCCCCTCCTCCACCTGCCCCTTCCCCTCCCCCACCTCCTCCTGCTGCTCTGCCTCCTCCAGTATGGAGCTCTCCCTTTAGCCCTCCCCCTGAACCTTCGAGAGAAGGCCATTCTCTCTACTTCATCACCCCCTTTCTTGTTGGTTCTTTAAAAATTGACCTTTGTCTCCTGGTCTGTGACAATGAAGCAAAGCGGTGAGACAATTGTTTAGTTGGTCATTTTCTTAGTTCTGGGCCTCCCTTCCATATTGTCAAGTTTTCCCTCTCAAAGCAATGGAGAGCCCAAGGGAGCCAGGAAATATTCCTCCTCGACAATGGATTTTTCGTCTTCAAATTCTCTGATAAGCATGACAAAACTCGTGCCCTTGAGGTGGTCCTTGGCACGTTGAGAAGAAACCCATATTTCTTCGACAATGGCATCGTCAGCTTCAACTCCGGCAGGTCGACCTCTCCTCTATCCCTGTGTTTATATCTCTTCTTGGGCTCCCTCTAAACTTCTGGTGTAACACCCCGCAAGCAGGTCATAAATATATTGTAATTTAATATACTAAGGTATATTTATATGTACTATGGTAGGTATTATATGATTGTAAGATGTATTGGCATGATACTTTGGCTTGATATTTTAGGACTTGAGAGACTTAAGTACTACAATAAACAGATTGAATCTGTGAATCATTGTAACAAGCAAGGTGAGGAAATCATACTAGTATTACTATATGATGTATATTGAAATGTATGAGTATGGCTTTGTGTTTTATGATGTGTAATATAGTGTATGAGCATGATATGGATTATTGAATGTTTAAATTGTATGCATGATTAATAAATGTGATAGAACTGTATACGTGCTGCTATATGAGGTGTATTGAAATATTTGACATGACGCATTTAAAATGATATGATCATGAGGTGAATGATATGATGTTAAGTACATATTAAAGCGTTACATGACAAGTTGTATGAGTATATGTTTGTGTACAAGAAATGTGAAAATGTGAATGAGAAATGTAAATATGTGTACGAAATATGTGCACAAGAGTACGAGGTATGTGAACAAATATACGAGATATGTGAATCAAGTGAATGAGATTAACAATAGTAGTACTACGAGAACATGACCATGTGAATACCGTCCCTTTCTAGTAGGGAGTTATGTACTGGATGAAGTTTCTTACGAGTTATCCTTCAAGATTACGAGTTATCCTTCAAGATTACGAGTTATCCTTCGGGACTACAAGCCATCCTTCGGGACTACGAGTTATCCTTTAGGACTACGAGAATACGATCTATCCTTCGGGACTATGAAAATATGAGTACAAGTACGAGCCATGCCATTCCTCTCCCTAGCTACAGTACTGGGATAAAGGGTTGAATAGATGACACAAGGCCAGACTAACCTCTTTTATATAGTGCACTATCAGTATTTCACAATATTGGCTAAGACCTGACATAACAGTAAACCATTGTATTTGTACACTATATTGATGGACATGAGTACTTGAAGCACAAGAGCACTTGTTTGTATTGTATTATGCTTTCCTCATTGAGTTGTTACCTCATCTCTGTTGTATACTTCTTTTTTTAGATGATGAGTTCAGAGTAGAGGTGCGTACAGCTCCAGACTCTATAGGCTGTGAGTACTCGTGGAGCACTAACCTTAGAGATAGGTGCCATACCCTGGCCCAGTTATTAAGGGCCTAGTGTAACTGGATGCCATCCAACATCCAAATCAATCCCAAGGATTGCAAGTGCAGTACCCTATTCACAACAATGATCACAATACAGTAATTTTAAACGCATCGGAAGACTTTAAATAATAGGAATAAGATCAATAGTAAAGAGAACAAAGTGATAATTCATTTATATATATATATATATATATATATATATATATATATATATATATCTATATATGTGTGTGTGTGTGTGAAACTTGAGTTACATTTGTACAAATTCCACCAGTAACCCAAGACAAAAGTGCAAGATCTATATCATACTAAAGTATACAAAAGTGATGTATAAACACAAAAGAGTGGGGGAGATAGCCTAGACTATCAGGCCACAATCAAGAGAAAGCACAGTCGTCACACGAGCACGAGATATCGTGCATCTCGTGCTCCACATACAATGGAGCCTCAACTCCAGCAGTAGTAGGAGGATCCAAAGCGGAGGTAGCTCCCAAAGAAACACCGGCAACAGAAGGAGAGTTATCTAAAAAATAAGGATATTCACAGGGGTGAGCTCCACTGAGCCCAGCAAAGGAAACACATAAGCAAATGCAGATAGTCTATGATGAATGACCTAAAGTTAAGTATGCTCCTAACATTGATACTACGTCTCATGGGATATAAATGCTACTGTAATAGGTATGATATCCTCGGTCCCGGAAACACATAACCAGACGTCGGTCACCCGAGCGATACCACTCTACCACGGTGGGGACCCGCCAGCTCAGGTATTACACATCTGACGCCAACGAACCCCCCAATATTAACCCTATTGTTTGTTCCCATTCCTGTAATGTTCTTCGGATATGAGACAGTAAATGGCATCCCGAAATCATCCCTTCGAACCTACCATGGGTTATCCAACACCTCTCCCCTGTTGGTAAGGGCCGTAGCATTGGATTTATGATATCCCTAGCCCAATGCACACTATCATGATGGCATATGTTCCAGTATTAGATAATAAGAGAAAATTTCCAGCAACACATTTCAATCAATTTCAATGAGTATCAAGATAATTTATGCATATGCAAGATGGAATGCACCCTAGTATCATGCAATCATCTAATGCATAAGACAGGAAAACTATAAAAGTATATGTAATAACCTGCTATTATGATGTATGACATGGCAGCCAAAATAAACAGATATTAAACAATAAACACACTCAAATTAAATCAAAATCCCCTTACCTGGAATGAAGATAAGCCTAGTCACCAGAGAATCGCAAAATCAAACCACAACCTTACCCAGAGAAGACTACAGCCTTAAATAGACAATAAATGACATAAGTCAAACAAAGAAGAAGTCCAAGGTTAAAGCCCTAACCACCAGAATCAAGACAACCTCTACAAGGTGAACCGGATTCACACCTGGGACCAACCGGTCGACCGTAGGCCTCTCTGCAACTCCATCCTGTTCACAAAACATAAAAGAGGCTTGTGTTGTCCAGGCTTGGATCTTGACATGCACAGCCTCAATTTGAAGAAAAGGTCTTAGGAGTATAAATTCTAACTAATTGGGTTAACATAACCTAATTCCATGTTCCAATTTGGGGGTTTATCCAATTTTACCTAATTTCCTATGCTAGGGTTTAATAGGGTTGAAAACTCAACGAAAATTGAAAGAGGAGGGAAATTCAGGGTAAAACAGAACTGATTCAATGACCTACCTAAATTTGAAGATGAAGGAGATGGTAGCACCCTAGTTTCCAAGTTGTAGTGTAAGCTTCAAGTCCCAAGCTCCAATGGATTCCAAATTCTCAAACCCTAGCTTCCTTCTCTTTTTCTTCTCCTTTCTCTCTTGCTGAAATCGGTTCCCTTGGTTTGGTTTGGTAGGAATGAAATAATAAGCTAAGTATTCCTTATATACCAGTGTATGACTAAGGCATGTTTGCCTTGTTTAATAAAAAACAGATTTTAGAATGTATTTTTATAATCTGATTATCTATAAAAATAACTACCTAATTAGCTATAATTAAGTCATTGGGGTGATGTCATGTGACATAAGTGGAAAGCCAGTGTGGGTAGTCTACAGGAATCTAGATTCCACAATGGGGATGTGGGTCCCGCAAGCGGTAATTACTATTCTGCCCCTAATATATAAATTAAGCAATTATTCAACATAAACACAGAAGAGAATAGGTTATTACCTACAGCCCAACCTAGGAAATGGAGACCTTCTGCATGTGTGCATCCAAGCATGTTTGACACATGTAGCTCAAATACAGGCAGCCGGCAGAATCTCCAGACTCAAGAATGGCTAGCTGTGTTGGCTCCCAAGAATCCTCCATAGGTGAGTCGAGGAGTTGATCCGAATCCTCCACCGATGCAGCCCACAGCATCGAGGTTACCATGGACACTGAACCAGAACCTGATATCACACAAGTCCAAAGTTCAAATTTATAATGGATTTCACATTCCCCCCTCCTTATAAGAATTTCGTCTTCGAAATTGACGTACCTGGTAGGTCGAAAAGATAAAAGTATCTTTCTTTCATCAAGTCTTCCCGCTCCCAAGATGCTTCAGCTGAGGAGTGGTTACTCCATCTGACCTTAACATAAGAGATGGTACGGTTCCTCAGGTTGTGCTCCTTTCTATCAAGTATCTCTTCTGGCACCTCCTCATAAGTTAGATCAGCAACAAGTTCAGCCAGCTGCTGAGGTAGAAGATGTATCGAATCACGGATATACTGTCTCAGCATAGAGACGTGAAATACATCATGTACACCAGCAAGTGATGGGGGCAGTGCAAGTTGGTAGGCCACTGCACCAACTCTGGCTAGAATCTCAAAAGGGCCGATGTACCTTGGGTTCAACTTCCCTCTTTTACCAAACCGCACAACACCCTTGGTTCGTGATACCTTCAGGAAAGCCTTCTCTCCAACTTTAAACAGAACATGCTGTCGTCTTTCATCAGCATAACTTTTCTGTCGGGACTAGGCAGCCTTGACCATCTCCTTAATAAGGTCTACTTTCTCACAAGTGGTCTGGATTAGTTCTGGGCCCAATATACGCCACTCACCAACTTCATCCTAATATAATGGAGTGCGACAAGTCTTTCCATATAGTGCCTTGAAAGGAGTCATGTCAATAGATGCGTGGTAGCTGTTATTGTAGGCAAACTCAATTAAAGATGGGTGTTCATCCCAGCTGCCACTCATTTCTAACACACATGCCCTGAGCATGTCCTCCAAGGTTTGAATTGTTCTTTCTGACTGTCCATCAGTTTCAGGATGATCTGCTGAACTGTGATTCAACTTTGTGCCCATTGCTCTTTGTAGACTCCTCCAGAATCTAGATGTAAATCTGGAGTCCCTGTCAGACACTATACTTGCTGGTATCCCATGCAATCTAACAATGTTATCAATATACAGCTTAGCCAGTTGATCCATGGAATAGGTGATCTTCATCGGAATGAAGTAGGCTATTTTGGTCAATCTATCCACAACCACCCAGATGGGATCCATACCCCTCCTAGTGCGAGGAAGACCTGTAACAAAGTCCATAGTGATATTGTCCCACTTCCATTCCGGTATAGTTAATGGTTGTAGCAGCCCTTGAGGTCGGTGTCTGACAGCCTTAATTTGTTGACAAGTTGAACATCTGGACACATAGGCTGCAACATCATTCTTCATCGCATACCACCACAAGTACTACTTCAGGCAAGTTGAACATCTGGACACATAGGCTGCAACATCATTCTTCATCCCATACCACCACAAGTACTACTTCAGGTCTCTGTACATTTTTGTACCACCTGGATGCTTAGAGAAAGGAGATTGGTGGGCCTCTTGTAAAACTTGGTTCTTTAAGTCACCACCTACAGGTACACACAATCTGTCTCTGAACATAAGAACCCCATCAGTCGTCAGTGAGAAATCTAAATCCTTCTATGTTCCAGCACGAAGGTTACTCATTATGTCCTAAAACTCCTCATCGGTAGATTGGGCTGCTATGATTTGTGCTCGCAGTGGCGGCTGTACCATCAATACCGAGAGTAATTCACTAGTCTCCCCGAGTACAATTACCATGTTCAACTCTTGTATGTCCTTCATAACTTGATCCTCAATCATAATTTTGCCCGTTGCCCAATCTGATAACTTCCTACTGAGAGCATCTGCCACTACATTGGCTTTTCTAGGATGATACTGGATCTCACAGTCATAGTCAGTCACACGCTCAAGCCATCTCCTCTGCCTCATATTCAACTCCTTCTGAGTGAAGAAGTATTTAAGGCTTTTGTGATCTGTGAAAATTTCAATTTTCTCACTATATAGATAATTCCTCCAAATTTTTAAGGCAAACACTACTGCAGCAAGTTCCAGATCATGTGTAGTGTAATTTTTCTCATATTCTTTCAGTTGTCGAGAACCATAAGCAACAACTTTCCCTTGTTGCCTCAATACACAACCCAGCCCTGTTTTAGAGGCATCAGTGTACACAACCATTCCCTCAGTACCATCAGGAACAATAAGAACTGGGGCTGTCACTAGCCTTTGTTTCAGCTCTTGAAAAATTTTCTTACAATCTTCAGACCACTCAAACCTTGCACCTTTCTTTGTTAACTGAGTCATGGGCATTGCTATCTTGGAGAAGTTCCCTATGAACCTTCTCTAGTATCCTACTAACCCCAGAAAACTTCTGATATCTGTCACTATCTTGGGACTCTGTCTGTTCACCACTGCTTCCACCTTCCCTGGATCTACTTCAATCCCTTTGGCTAAAACCAGATGGCCTAGGAATCCCACCTCAAGTAACCAAAATTCACATTTGCTGAATTTTGCATATAATTGCTTTTCTCTCAGCCTTTGCAATACAAACCTCAAGTGTTGGGCATGTTCCTCTTCACTCTTGGAGTAAACCAAGATGTCATCAATAAACACTAACTAACTTGTCCAAGACATCATGAAACACTCTGTTCATCAAGTCCATAAAGGCCGTCGGAGCATTTGTAAGGACAAAAGACATTACCAAAAACTCGTAATGTCCATATCGAGTCCGGAAGGCTGTGTTACTAGTGTCGGCTTCCTTAACTCGAAGCTAATGGTATCCGGATCTGAGATCGATCTTCGAAAAGACTTGGGCACTCTGGAGTTGATCAAAGAGATCATTAATCCTTGGCAGCGGGTACCGATTCTTTATTGTCAACTTATTCAGCTCTCAATAGTCTATGCACATCCGCATGGAGCCATCCTTCTTCTTTACAAACAAGACTGGGGCACCTCAAGGTGAAACACTTGGCCTTATCAACCCCTTCTTTAATAGTTCTTGCAGCTGAGTTTGTAATTCCTTCAGTTCACTTGGCGCCATTTTATAAGGTGTTTTCGACACTGGTGCCGCTCCAGGAAGCAAATCAATTACAAATTCGTTTTCCCTAGATGGAGGTGGACTAGTCAACTCATCAGGGAAAACATCAGGAAACTCCCCTACTATAGGGATTTTCGACATAGGCCTAACCTGTGTCCTAGTATCCATTACTGACACAAGGTATCCCTGGCATCCCTTGTTAAGCAACTTTTTCATCTTGAGGGCTAATATTACCATCTTCTTGGGTCTTCTCTTCTTGTCACCCACAAAGATGAATCCCTTCTCATCTCTGGGCTTGAAGACAATTTTCCTTTCTGCACAAAGTACATTTGCCTTGTATGTCGCCAACCAATCCATCCCTAATATGACATTGCAATTTGTCATATCAAGCTAAATTAAGTGGGCATTCATCTCCCGGCCAGCAATTTTACTGCACATGGCTCATACACCGTATTCAGATCTATCCTCGACCCAGTGGATGTGCTAACGGCTAGACCCTCCGCCAAACTCTTTGGTGATACACCCGTCCTCTTTGTAAATGGAGACACGAAATCAAACAATGAATACAAGAACGATGTATAGATGTGAATGATACCTGTAACCACTGTCTGGTTTGCCTCAGCACCACTAGCAGAGACTGAGTAGATTCAACCCTGAGGCTTACTGAATTGCTGACGATTAGGGAGTGGAGGTCTTCTGTTGAAGCAGGTCCTTGATGTGTGGCCAGCTTGACCACAGTTGTAACGCTTGAAATCAGAACCAATTGCTGGAGCTACTGCCTCTATAGCCTTGGTGCTAGGATTGGCATACACTGGCCTAGGCACAGATGACTCAGATTCACTCCTCTGTGACTGAGCTGGAGCTGAACTGTAAAAAGAGGGCTTGGGAAACTTGTTGTACCCTCTATCTGTGAAAGGTACTGTTCTCTTGCCTGACCCTTGGCTGATCTGATAGGTATCTCTCAGCTTATCTTCAATTCTCTTTGCAAGCTGTACTGCTTCAAAGTAACTCTGGGCTGTCTGAGTAGTCATGATGGTGGCAATCTGTGGCCTCAAACTTCTGTGCTTTTGCTTCATCAGTGTATAGATGAGGAGGAGCAAAGAAGAAAAGCTCCTCGAACTTCCGTTGGTACTCTAACACTGACTTTGGACCTTGTGTTAACTCTGCAAGCTCAATCTCCTTCTTCTTCCTAACACTGGTGGGGAAGTAATTCCCAAAGAACGCTTCCTTAAAAACTGCCCAAGTTAAGACTGGGTGGGCAGCCTCTAAGACAGGCCTTGTAGTGTCCCACTAAGCCTCTGCTTCATGCTGAAGCTTGTACCCGGCACATACTAACTTTTGTTCCTCAGTACAGCCCAAGAAATTGAAGGCTTTCTCCATCTCACGGGCTGCAACGTATCCTTGGAAATTCCAGCAAAAGTAAGTGGCTGGATCTTCAAAAATCTCTCTACTAAGCGGCCATTTACATCATTATGAGGTGCAGGAGGGGCTGCTGGCACTACTGGATGGATAGGAACAGTAGGGGCAGTAGGGGCTGCTTGTGGAGGATGCATAGTCCCATAGCTGTTTGGAACTAAGTGGTCATGGTAGTCATGAACTGTTGCATCTGCTGTTGTTGCATGTCCATAATGTTATCCACTAGATTGGTAACATCACTGATGGTGAGGTTAGGAGGGTTTCCTTGTGTACCCTCAGCTGGTGATCAGTTTTGGTAGGATTGGAGGAAGAGGCTGCATTAGCACACCCCCTAGCATTCATCCTCCGGTATGTGTTAGGATGCTGGCCCACCATAGTTGATCAGCTGAGGAAGAAATCAAACTATTAGCATATGCATTTATAGTTTGATACAGGAATGCGTATATAAAGTATGAATGTAGCAATTGACAATATAGTTATGCTTCATCATACTTGAAATGTCTTAAGGAAGACATTGGAGTATATCCGCCCATCGATGGAGGATACTTTCGATGCGGCTGATATGAAATTGAAGGTATTCCACCCTTCGATCAATGACATAAAAGTCCCTGGTCATCAAGGATCTACCATTCCATTGCACGGATTGAAGGTACTTTCGATCATTGATGACTAATTCGAGCTTTTGATTCAGCTCATCAATATTTTCAATATAATTGTATTCCTCGATTGGCCTTAGCACATAACTCATCTTGAGTTGCAAGGATTTGTTAGGCCGACATTTCGAGTCCCTAAAAAGAGCAATAGCATCATATAATACATTACATATCTTACAAATACTATATAGATAACAAATCATAACAATTCATGCATCAACATAATACTAATACAATAATATATAAACTTAAATACTAATAATGCATTCAGTATTTTTTTATTTTTTTTTTAAAGTTTAGCACAAGAAAATATTTATGTATTTATTTATTTATTATTAATACATTTATACAAGTTCCTTTTTATATAAATAGTATATATCTTAGGTAATCTTGACATATATATATATATTCCATGACCACATATATACAATTACATGTACTTATTATAGCATTTTTATTATTATTATTATTATTATTATTATTATTATTATATACATATATATTTAGTTTTATTATTTTTATATGTCCATTAGTACCAATACTATAACTGCTTTATGTTTAATATATATTACATTGGTGTATGTAATTATTATATAATTTGTAAATTTTATTTTATTAATGTTTGCCCCCAACCGGATTCAGACCTGGAATCTAATCGGATTCAGGTCTGAACCAATCGGTCAACCGTAGCAACTTACAGTAAGTTGCCTGCGATTTTAATCCAACCGGATTCAAAATGAAAAATCCATCGGATTCAACCTCTAGGCCAACCGGTCGACCGGTTGCCGTGCGCAGTTACTTTATAAAAGTAACACGATTTTTACCTTTGGGTTATTCTAACTTTTTACCATTTCTTCTCCTAAGTCTCCCTAACACTCCCAACAGCATTCCTAAGGCTTCCTAACTCTTTTGGGGGGATTCAAACCTAAGATCCACCAACCTAAATCACATGTAAGTGATCTAATCTCATGTCTTAACTTAATTTTTTATTTTTTTTTTCAAATTTTTAGGTTAACATAGTGTTTGTTTGGTGTATTTTCCCTTTGTTCACCTTTTCTATGTCTTTGTTTTCATTTACTTACTCTCCTAATGCATGCAATACTCCTCCTTTTCTTTTCTTTCTCATTTTTTAAGGATTCACATGATTTCTATGTTCTTATCTCACTAAGCACAAAACTGTGCACAACTTTTGTTTGAAAAAATGCCACAATGGGTTTCCCCACATTTTTCCTTGTTTATTTTATAAATCTTACTTAACCTAATGTATGTCATGCTGTTCTACTAATTTTTCCTTCCCAAACCCTTTATTTTTACTAGCTTTCTTATACTTATTATTTCATCTTCTAAATCTGTATCTATTTATGCATGCCAAGTGTTTGTTAAAATGTTTACATGAGGTTTTTGGTCTATAAGTTGTTTATTTTTAAGCCAACTACATTCTATAATATCTTAAGACTATATACATTATAAATTCATATATATATAAACCTATTAGTTAGCCCGAACACCCTAACTACTTAGCATAGTTTCACATTCAAATTTCACTTTATTGCTGTCCTATATCTTCCTTGTTTATATATAGGGCTGCTGTCCTATATGTAAACAGATACTTATATATACATATAGTTGCTGTCCTATATGCATACATCTATGTATCTATAAAAACTTCATTTTATATATATGCAGCATTTGATTGAGAATGACTGCAGCTCGTGCTCACGGAAGGGGTGGAAGAGGTGGAGGAGGAAGAGGGGCTGCTAACCTTGATGATGAGTTCGAGCCCATGTTCTTCCAAAATGTACAAGAAGAGATTAGATATGGTGATGCAGAGCATCTAGCTGGTCCAACCAACAGCCCACCATCAAGAAGGCCTGATCACTACTTTGTTAAGAAGTATGCTAGGCTAAAGGCCCAGTCCAAGCCCACAGCCCAGCAGCAGCCAAAGGCCAAGCCCAACTAAGGATTCATGTGCATAGGCCCAAGTCTGGCCAACAGTAGTAGGCTTAGCCCATGGCTAATCCTCTTGGGCCTAGGACCAGATCAGACCACCTTGGCTGGCCCTCTTTATTCTTGTCTTTTAGTTTCTCTAAAGTCATTGGTAGTAGGTGACTAAAGTCATGTTTGTAACTGAAAGTCATCAGTGGTAGGTTACTAAAGTCTTGGTTGTAACTTAAAGTCTTTTGTGGTAGGTTACTAAAGTCTTGGTAGTAACCTAAAGTCATTGGTGGTAGGTTACTAAAGTCATGGTCATTAATAGTACATTACTAAAGTCATGTTTGTAAGTCATTGGTGGTTGTAACCTATAGACATTTATGCCTCTCTCCTCATACTATATAAAGAGACCATGGCTGCTCATGGAAGTATGAATTACAACCAACAAATCAATCTCCTTGTGAGTCTTTTACTTTTTACCAAGTGGCCTTGGGTGGATCTCCCTTGGTGGTCTAGGTGGGACTCCTACGGCTGGGACACTAGTGGGACTCTAGTTGTCTAAGTTATCTTTTAGTTATCATCTTTATCTTCAAGCATCCATCATCCATTATAGCAAATCATCTTCAAGTAAGCTATCAAGGTATCTTATATTCTGTCCCTGCACCCTTCTTCCATTGCACCCCTTTTGTTGCCTTTAAACTCTATACATAACCTTCCTTCTATAACCCTCTAGCCATGGCCTTTTCATTACCTCCATCAAAACCAGCAGCCAACCATCCTAATCAACCTTAGCCTAATTAAACCCATTTCAGTTCAGACCCTATCCCCTACCAGTTTCGATCTTGGCGTGCTAACCATTTCGGGTTTGCACCAAATTGGTATCAGAGCTATATCTGGTGAAGAGGATAACCCCCACTCTCTCGAAGAAATTTCTGCTACTATGAGGCAGATGCTTAACTCCATGCAAAAGATGTCAGCTCATATATTAGCAATAGAGCAGCGACCACCCTCTACTTCTCACCCTCCAATCAACAACATGGAGGCTAGAAGTGAGCATCATCCACCAGCCGGATCGTTTGCAGCCAACAGGGTTCCTTTAAGGACCAACATACATGCACCACCACCACCACCACCACATCAGCCACCAACCTTTGAGAATTACATGCGAACCTATTTTGAGCAAAATGTGGGCCAACATCCCCAAAGGCAAGACGATACTCAAAAGGTCAAAATGGAGTTGAAAGAGTACAATGGAAAGCTCGATTCCCAGGTATTTCTTAATTGGTTAAATGCTGTTGATGATTACTTCGATTGGTATGAGATGCCCGAGTTGAGAAAAATCAAACTCGTCAAGACCAAATTAATTGGTCCTGCTCGGGAATGGTGGAAAATGCATGAAAATAGAATAGCTGCCAAGGGCACTCCCATCACATCTTGGGAGGAAATGAAAGATGATCTAAAAGATAACTATCTTCCCCCTTCTTTCATTGATCGACTTCATGATCAGTTTAACACCCTCCGTCAAGGAACCTTGTCCGTGGCTGAATACACGGAACAATTCACTTCCTTACTTTCTCGAACTGGTATTGAGGCCAGTGATGCTCAACTCATGTCCAAATTCAAGCTTGGCTTGAAACTTGAGGTTCGTAGAGCAATGGGAACTACTAGTATCTATGATATTAGGGATTGTTATCAAAAAGCCTTGGAAGCTGAGGATCTGTTAAAATTACCGTCTGGGTCTTTTAACACTTCCACTAGAGATGCTAGGAGGACTACTTTCAACCAATCAACCAACAATAGGCCCCCTTTTTACTCAAGTGCTACCCCTAAAACTGTTGACAAAGGAAAGTCCCCTATGCAAGAGAGTGACAAAAGCCAAATTTGTTAACTTGAACCGGATGATGATGATGTTGAAATCAATGATGGTTTACCCCTTGATGAGGAGGATGAACAGGTTTTTGAAAACCAAGAAGAGGAGCTGGAATCTCATAATGTATATGTTGTACATCGAATTCTAGTGGCTGAAACACAAGGTGAGGACTGGCGAAGGCAATGCATATTCTATAATAGAATGGCCTCTGGACCCAAAGTAGCACAAGTTATTGTGGACAACGGTAGCTGTGTTAATGTTGTCTCACAAAGTTTTATTGCAAAGGTCAACCTCCAAGCCGAGAAACATCCTCAACCATATAAGGTATCCCTCCTCAATGGGAACTCTATAGTGGTTAATCAAAGATGTTCGGTTCCCCTTAAGTTGGGTTCCTATGAAGAAGAAATCTGGTGTGACGTCATTCCTATGAGTACGACCGATATTCTACTTGGTAGACCATGGATTTACGACAATGATGTAGCACTTGGCGGTAAGAAGAACCTTTGTTCTTTCATTTTCGAAGGAAAGAAGATCATCTTCAATCCAATGAACCTACAAAATTCAAAGCCGCAGAACCAACCAGCCAGCAATACACTAACTCAAAAGTTCAACAAGAAGCTGGAAAAAGGTACCTCCGGTGGTGTTAAGCTTCTAGCTGTACCACGCCGGGAGTTTGTAAAAACAAGTGTTGAAACAGGCCTTGTCATGGCCTTGGTCACAAAGCCAAATATCCCCATCCCCAAAGTTACTTATCCCAAGCCTATCCAGGCTCTTTTGAATGATTTTGCAGATCTTATCCCAGAGGAACTTCCAGACGAGTTGCCTCCAATGAGGGACATTCAGCATGTTATCGACCTTGTGCCAGGGTCTATCTTACCAAATCTGCCCGTGTACCGCTTGAGTCCAACGGAGCATGCGGAGTTAAGGAGGTAAGTTGAAGAATTGTTGAAGAAAGGCTTTCTCCAAGAAAGCATGAGTCCTTATGCTGTACCAGCCCTTCTCACCCCAAAGAAAGATGGTTCGTGGCGAATGTGTATCGATAGCCGCGCTATCAACAAGATCACCGTGAAGTACAGATTTCCAATCCCTCGGCGCGATGACATGTTGGACATGCTTTCCAACTCCAATATCTTTTCAAAGATAGATCTAAGGAGCGGGTATCACCAAATCCGCATCCGGCCCAGAGATGAATGGAAAACGGCTTTCAAAACTAAAGAGGGACTCTATGAATGGAAAGTCATGCCTTTTGGACTTACCAATGCCCCTAGTACTTTCATGAGGGTGATGACTCAGGTATTGCACTCATTTATTGGTAAATTTCTGGTTGTGAATTTTGACATCTTAATTTATAGCAAGGACACAACCGATCAATTGGAGCATTTATGCCGTGTGATGCGAGTTCTCCATTCGGCGAAGCTATATATCAACTTGAAGAAATGTTCTTTCATGCTGCCCAAGGTTCTTTTCCTTGGATTCATTCTCTTCCAAAGGCGTTGAAGCTGATCCAGAGAAGGTTCAAAGCATCGTCGATTGGCCAATTCCAAAGACCATCACCGAAGTCCGGAGTTTCCATGGCTTGGCCTCTTTTTATCGACGCTTCATCAAAGGATTCAGCACCATCATGGCTCCTATAACAGAGTGTCTCAAAGGCAAAGGAAATTTTGAATGGACACCTGCTGCTACTAAAGCCCTTACTCAAATTAAGAAGTGTATGACAGAGGCGCCTGTCCTACGACTTCCCAACTTTGACATCATCTTTGAGGTGTCTACTGATGCTTCCCATGTTGGTATTGGTGGCGTTCTTATGCAAGTTGGACACCCAATCGCATTCTATAGTGAGAAGCTCAATGATGCAAAACGGCGTTACTCCACTTATGACATGGAGTTGTATGCTGTGGTCCAATTCTTGAAGCATTGGCGCCATTATTTGATTGGAAAAGAATTTATCTTATTTACCGACCATGAGGCCCTCAAGCATTTGCATTCACAAAAGTCGGTTAGCCAAAAACATGCCAAATGGGTAGCCTATCTGCAAGAGTTTGTCTTTGTTCTAAAATACAAGGCAGGCAAGGAGAACGTGGTGGCCGATGCCCTTAGCCGAAAAATATTGGTGCTCAATACTTTTTCAGCCCATGCCATGAACATTGATCATGTAAAGACTGAGTATCCCACAGACAAGGATTTTTCCGAGGTCTATAACACCCATAGTTGTCACGGCGTCACGGCGATCCAAGTCGGTGGAAGGGTGTCACGTCGATATATCGACATGTCGCCCGCCATGGCGTTGCCATGGCAAGCATGGCGACCATGTTTAATATTTTATTTTCTCTATTTTTAATGTCATTTAGTATGCTATAATATATGTCCTATAACATCAAAAATCAACATGAAAGTGTACTACATTAGTACTAATATACTATGCCACTATGGTTTAATTCATGAAAGTGTAACTAATATCCATTAGTGTATATGAAAGTATGAAAAATTGAAAATATAGATTAACCTATCAAATAATTGAAAGCAATAGTAAAAATCAAATGATAGGCTAACCTGTTGCTATCAAGCTTGATAGCAATAGTCTTTCTTCAGTGTGTGTGATTTGGAGCAAAGCATCTAAGCTATTAAATGGTTTTAAAAAAAAAAATTTAAATCTAACTTTTATATGTACAAATATCGACCGATATGCCAACATATCGTGGTATGGCGTCCATGGCGACGCCATGGAAGCCATATCGAACGATATATTTACATCCACCATGGTGTAGCTCGATATGCCACCTCTCCCAGCGCCAAGACGCCATGGCGACGCCATGACAACTATGACAACACCTTGCAGCAAGGTGGGACAGATTTCAAATACTCAATACACGATGGCTATTTGTTTATGGGCACTCGTTTATGTATTCCCGCATCTTCCCTAAGGCAGCACCTTATTCGGGAACTACATGGAGGAAGGGTTAGGTGGACACTTTGGGCGTGATAAGACTCTCCTACAAGTTGCTGATCGTTACTATTGGCCTCACCTTCTCAAGGATGTTGAGCATGAGATCAAACAATGTCGTACGTGTCAACTGGCGAAAGGAACTAAGCAAAATACTGGTTTGTACTCCCCGTTGCCCGTTCCACATTCGCCATGGGTTCACATAAGTATGGATTTTGTGCTTGGTCTTCCTCCAACTCGAGATAAGCATGATTCTATATTTGTGGTTGTTAATCGTTTCTCCAAAATGGCCCATTTTATCCCATGCCGTAAGACATCTGATGCATGGCACATTGCTATACTCTTCTTCAAAGAAGTTGTTCGCCTTCATGGACTCCCTAAGTCTATTGTTTCGGATCGAGATGTCAAGTTCATGAGCTACTTCTGGAAAACTCTATGGCTGAAAACCAATACCCAGTTGAAGTTCTCAACGGCATTCCATCCTCAAACCGATGGGCAAACAGAAGTTGTCAACCGGAGCTTAGGTAATCTCCTTCGTTGTTTGGTAAGGGATTACGAGAAGACTTGGCCATCTATTCTTGACATAGCCGAGTTTGCCTATAATAGCTCAGTTAACCGCACCACGGGTCGCACCCCTTTTGAGATAGTGCTTGGAGTCCAACCCCGACGTCCGATAGCCTTGGTCCCACTCCCTCCTAATGTCCGGGTCAGCATTGAGGCGGATGAGTTTATTAGGCACATCATTGAGGTACATGTAGATGTGCGTTGACGTATTGCCCTTAGCAATGATTCTTATGCTGCAAATGCTAATCGGCACCGACGTTTAGTCACTTTTTCACCCGGTGACATGGTTATGGTTCGTATTCCTGCTAAGAGGATTATGTCTGGAACCAACCACAAGTTGCACCCGCGAAAGATGGGTCCCTACAAAGTGCTCAAGCAAATTGGTCCTAATGCTTATCTTTTAGAGTTGCCACCTGACATGAACATTACCAATGTATTCAATGTGTCTGATCTCACTCTTTACACTCGTCATCATTCCGATGATGGCAATACCGAGCACTCCCTTCGTCTTCCTCAATTCAAGGCTGCCCCGAAGGATACCATTGAAGACGTGCTTGATGACCATTATGTTGCAACTCGTAATGGGGGGTATCACAAGTTTCTCGTCAAATGGAAAGGACACCCGAGAACTGGTCTTACTTGGATCCATGCCGATGATTTCAAACGTCTGAATCCGGATCTCTATGAAGAGTACATGACTATCCAGCCTTCATCGGGGATGAATGATTTCAACATAGGGGGAGTTGATGCAGAGCATCCAGCTAGTCCAACCAACAGCCCACCATCAAGAAGGCCTGATCACTACTTTGTTAAGAAGTATGCTAGGCTAAAGGCCCAGTCCAAGCCCACAGCCCAGCAGCAGCCAAAGGCCCAGCCCAACTGAGGATTCATGTGCATAGGCCCAAGTCTGGCCAACAGTAGTAGGCTTAGCCCATGGCTAATCCTCTTGGGCCTAGGACCAAATCAAACCACCTTGGCTGGCCCTCTTTATTCTTGTCTTTTAGTTTCTCTAAAGTCATTGGTAGTAGGTGACTAAAGTCATGTTTGTAACTGAAAGTCATCAGTGGTAGGTTACTAAAGTCTTGGTAGTAACCTAAAGTCATTGGTGGTAGGTTACTAAAGTCATGGTCATTAATAGTACGTTACTAAAGTCATGTTTGTAAGTCATTGGTGGTTGTAACCTATAGGCATTTATGCCTCTCTCCTCATACTATATAAAGAGACCATGGCTGCTCATGGAAGTATGAATTACAACCAACAAATCAATCTCCTTGTGAGTCTTTTACTTGTTAGCAAGTGGCCTTGGGTGGATCTCCCTTGGTGGTCTAGGTGGGACTCCTATGGCTGGGACACTAGTGGGACTCTAGTTGTCTAAGTTATCTTTTAGTTATCATCTTTATCTTCAAGCATCCATCATCCATTACAGCAAATCATCTTCAAGTAAGTTATCAAGGCATCTTATATTCTGTCCCTACACCCTTCTTCCATTGCACCCCTTTTGTTGCCTTTAAACTCTATACATAACCTTCCTTCTATAACCCTCTAGCCATGGCCTTTTCATTACCTCCATCAAAACCAGCAGCCAACCATCCTAATCAACCATAGCCTAATTAAACCCATTTCAGTTCAGACCCTATCCCCTACCAGTTTCGATCTTGGCGTGCTAACCATTTCGGGTTTGCACCATATGGGGAGCACTTTATGGCCAGAAATGTGGAGGAGGAACGTGGGGTGATTCTCGAGGACCTAAGAGCTTTTAAAATTCAAGAAAGGTTTGAGAATCAAGGGTGGCTGCCAATGACTACTGCTATCCCCGCCTTGTCCGGTTCTTCTACAGTAAACTCGCCTACAGGCACGAGGGGGGTGTTCAGTTTTAGAGAAGAAGGAAAAAGGAGAAGAAGAGAGAAGAATCGATTTGTGTTAATCTGTTATGTCTCAACAAGAGACAAACATGCTTATATTGAAAAGAATGATAAATTACAGAGGGGCCCCTGGCCTTATACAAATAACAGAAAACACATAAAACTAAATGGGGTTATGTACAAGAATACCCCTTAAACTAAACTCCTATTCTTAACACTCCCCCTCAAGCTGGGTGGTATATGTCATACATACCCAGCTTGTCCAATAAACAGTCAAAGTGATGAGTGCTAAGTCCTTTGGTAAAGATATCAGCCACTTGTTCATTTGTCTTCACAAACGGGGTGCAGATGGTCTTTGACTCGATCCTTTCCTTAATAAAATGTCTATCAACCTCAACATGCTTAGTCCTGTCATGCAGCACTGGGTTGTGGGCAATACTTATGGCTGCCTTGTTGTCACTATAAACTCATAGGTTCAAGAGTCTCAAATCCCAATTCTTGAACAAGTCTCTTTAGCCACAAGATTTCACACACTCCGTGAGCCATGGCTCTAAATTCTGCCTCAGCGCTTGACCTAGCCACCACAGGTTGCTTCTTACTTCGCCAAGTAACCAGATTTCCACCAACAAAAGTACAGTACCCTGAAGTGGATCGTCGATCAGAAATAGATCCAGCCCAGTCAGCATCAGTGTATGCTTCAATCCTCAAGTGACCATTCCTAGAGAAGAGAAGGCCTTTTCCAGGACATGATTTTAAATATCTGAGGATTCTATAAACTGCATCAAGATGACCCATTTTTGGTGCATGCATAAACTGATTTACCACACCGACAGCATAGGCTATGTCAGGTCGGGTAAGGGAAAGATAGATTAGCTTGCCTACTAATCTCCGATATTTTTCAGCATCTACAAGAGGTTCACCACAATCTTCTCCTAGTTTGTGGTTCTGATCAATTGGGGAGGAGACTGGCTTACACCCTAAGTACCCTGTCTCTGTAAGTAGATCAAGGACAAACTTTCTCTGACAAACATTGATCGCTTGCTTGGATCTTGAAACTACTTCAATGGACCAAGATCCTTGATCTCAAACTGCCGAGCCAAGTAAAGTTTAAGCTTTGAGATTTCAGCCTCGCTGTTTCCCGTGACTACAATGTCATCAACATATACAATTAGGGCTGTAATATTGCTGCCCTTCCTTTGTATAAACAAGGTGTGATCGGCTTGACTTTGGGTATATCCATTCTGTAGGATAGCTTGTCTAAACCTCTCAAACCAAGCCTTAGGAGATTGTTTAAGTCCATAAAGAGCCTTCCTAAGACGACACACTTTTCCATTGCCACTAGGATGCTTGAACCCAGGAGGGGAATGCATGTAGACTTCTTCTTCTAAGTCACCATGTAAGAAAGCATTCTTTACATCAAGCTGGTATAATGGCCAATCAAGATTTGCAGCCATTAAGAGGAGTACCCGAATGGAGTTATGCTTGGCCACTGGAGCAAAGGTTTCCTGATAATCAATGCCATACACTTGGGTATAGCCTTTAGCAACCAGCCTTGCCTTATATCTCTCTACAGTACCATCAGACTTGAACTTGACTGTGAATACCCATCCGCATCCAACAGGAACTCTCCCCTTTGGGAGTTCAACAAGATCCCAAGTGTGGTTCTTCTCAAGGGCCACCATCTCGGTATTCATTGCCTCTCTCCATTTCGGATCAGCCATAGCCTCTACTACATTCTTAGGTATAGAGATGGAGGAGATAGCCGCTGTAAAGGCAACACCTGTAGGAGAGATAGAATCATAGGAGACAAACTTGGCAATGGGATTAGTACAAGCTCGAGTTCCTTTGCGGTGAGCAATAGGAAGATCTAAGTCTGAGGATGGAGGAGTAGAGGAAGGTATACCTGTCTCAATGGATGGAGGCTCAGGATGAGGCGACGAAGAAGGATTTTGGCAGGTCTTCTTTATAGGAAGCCATGAAGGAGGATTTCTCTTGTCCTTTGTATAAACAAGTAGTTCCCCTTGTTCTCTGTTCACCTGTGCACTTGGAGACTCCCCCTCAACAACAGTATCCTCTGGACTTTTCTTTCCCTTGTCAAGCTGAAATGGGGAAATAGGAACGAAAGAGGAGGATGGAAAGGATACAAACTCAGGAGCCTCTTCAACCTCACCACCACGACACTCCCCCTGAAGAGGGGACTGAAAAAAAGGAATGGTTTCAAAGAAAGAAACATCTTTGGAGATAAGCCACCGACGGTAGGAGGGTGGTAACAGGTGTATCCCATGGAGGTAGAGGAATACCCAAGAAAGAGGCACTTCAAGGACTTGGGATCCAATTTAGTGCGGGCAGATTTGCTAATATGGACATAGCATATGCAACCAAAGACCCTTGGGGGAAGAGAGAAAGAAGAAGAAAGTGAGGGTAAGACCTCAAGAGGTACTTTGAAGTTCAAGACACTGGAGGGCATATGATTGATAAGAAAGACCGCAGTGAGTAAGGCATCAGACCAAAAAGTTTTTGGAACATGCATTGTAAACCAAAGGGACCGGGCTACTTCCAGCAGGTGGTGGTTTTTTCTTTCAGCAACCCCATTTTGTTGAGGGGTATCAACACAAGCCACCTGATGGATAATGCCATGGTCAGAAAAAAAAGGTCTTCAAACCCCCATACATATACTCTCCACCTTTATTAGAACGGACAATCTGAATACGAGTTTGGAACTGAGTATACACCAACTCATAAAAGTTTTGAAAAGCAACATAAACATCACTCTTTTGTTTCAAGAGATAAACCCAAGTAACTCGAGAGAAGTCATCAATAAAGGAGACAAAGTAGCGGAAGCCACGTAAAGAAGTAACAAGGGAAGGACCCCAAACATCAGTATGAACAAAGTGAAAAGGGGAAACAGATCTATTACTAGAAGATGGATAAACTGTCTTACAACTTTTTGCAAAAAGACAAGGTTCACAATGAAAAACATGATTTACAGGAAAAGATGTAAATAAATGTGGCAACATTTTTCGCATAACAGAAAAAGAAGGATGTCCCAAACGCTGATGCCAAAGCAAAATATCCGCCTGTGTACGTCCGCCATGTCGCCCACACACATAAGATTGAGCTGTTGTCACAGGGGAAGCACAAGTGTCCAGAACATATAATCCATCAGTCTCACGTCCACTGCCAATCACCCTCTTCGTCACCAAATCCTGAAACAGACAATGAGTAGGAAAAAAGGTGACAAAGCAATTCAAGGACTTAGTCAATTGGCTAACAGAAAGAAGATTAGTAGCAAAGTTAGGAACATGAAAGACAGACTGCAAAGGGATAAGTGGAGTAACTTGGACATCTCCCTTCCCCGAGATGGAAGAAAGAAAACCATCAGCAATTTTCACCTTATCTTTTCCCGAACAAACAGTGTAGGAATTAAAGAGTTAAGACCTACCAGTCATGTGATCAGTGGCCCCCGAGTCAATGACCCAGGGAGTGGGGGCAGAAGAGGTAGAGACCTGTAGAGCAGTGGATGTAGTGGGAGCAGCAGAGGGGGACCCATCCAAGTGTGCTACAATCCGACGAAAAGCTGCTATGTCTTCTTTAGAGAGGGATGATGACTCAGACTCATGAACCCCAACATCGGCTTTAGGCCCATTCTTCTTCGGCCCTTTCTGTCCTCCAGATGCAGCAGAGGGTGGTTTCCCATGAAGATCCCAACAAAACCCCTTATGCCCAGACTTGTTACAAGTCACAGGAAAAACGGCCTTTACCAGCCCCCTTGGTGAAGGGAGGACGATCCTGTCGAGCGAATGAAACAAGAGCAGAACGCTCAACAGTGGGAGTGGTCTCTATAGCACTTCTGCGGGTCTCCTCACTCTGTAAATAACCAGACACCTCCTCCAGGGAGGGAAGACATGGTCGGCCAAGTATCTGTACCCTTATGGGTTCAAACTCAGAGTTAAGACCTCCAAAAAGGAATAGGACCCTCTCCTTCTCAAACAACTAATGCACTTTAGGCTCATCAACAGAACACAACTGGAGATCTCTGTAGTGATCATACTCCTCCCAAAGTCCCACAACAAGGCTGTAGTACTCAGAGATACTTTTGTCACCCTGGCGCAGGCTAACAATTTGTTAGAGAAGTTGATAAACCTTTGTAGAGTCCCCCCCTCTATCATAAATACGAGCCACACTATCCCAAATATCTTTGGCTGTCTCCTTGCTCATAAACCTTCTTCCAATTTCCGGCTTCATTGAAAAAATGAGCCAAGTCATCACAAGGGAGTTCTCAGTTTCCCATTTGGAGTAACCTAGATCAGCAGAGCCTTGGCTTTAAAGCTCCCAGATATATATCCCAACTTCCCCCTACTCTGAAGAATGAGCTTCATTGACCGTGACCAGTCCAAGTAATTAGTATTGTCAAGCTTGACAATGGGAAGAACATTTGGATTGTCATATGAAGGGGTAATAGGCAAGTCTGCCGCAACAGTGGGGAGTTCAGATGCTTCAACAGACTTTTCACCCATTGTAGCTTCAATGCAAACAGAAAAAAAACACTTGGGAAAAGTAACCAACAGCACCTCAAGCAAGAATAGTAGGTCCCCAAGAAGCAGCAGAAAAAAACAGGGAAAAAAACAGTCCAAAAACACTTGAAATGACTTGTAGAACTTCACACAAGCATCAAACAGCAGCGGAGTACAAAGAAACAATCTTCCTTACCAAAAAACGATAGCAGGTGGCCTAAAAAACCTCCCAAACAAAGCTCTATTGGAGAGCAAAGGCCAATCTGAACTCTGGCTGGCGAAAAAACAAGGCAGAATAGCCCAGGCCGAGATTCACTCCTGTCCCTTGGATACTTCCAGATGACTTGAGAAGACACAATGGGAAGAAATGAGACCTCCAAACGAAACTAAAGCCCCTGGTTGCTCTCCATTTGGCTTAGAAACAAGGGAGAACCAGGTCTGAGAAGAAGCTTAGGTTTGAGTTCGAACTCCAGCAGCAGCCAAGAGGAGAACCCAACTCTTAGCCTACTAAACTCTCTTCCAACACCTTCAAACTCCAGGAACATTAAGCTCTGATACCATGTTCAGTTTTAGAGAAGAAGGAAAAAGGAGAAGAAGAGAGGAGAATCGGTTTGTGTTAATCTGTTATGTCTCAACAAGAGACAAACATGCTTATATTGAAAAGAATGATAAATTACAGAGGGGCCCCTAGCCTTATACAAATAACAGAAAACACATAAAACTAAATGGGGTTATGTAGAAACAGATTTGAATTAGGTTAATGCTTGGATGATTAGTTCATCCCAAGCACATTGTATTTATAACTATAATGAAATAGTAAAAATAATTACATAAGCAATGTGGGATTAAACCACATAAGAAACTAACAAATAATAAAGGAAAAAAGTCCAGAATACCCCCACGGTATTCTGGCCCAATATAACTAACACTCCCCCTCAAGTTGGAGCATATATATCATGCATGCCCAACTTGACTAAGATAGGATGAAACAGCTTACTACTCAATCCCTTAGTGAACACATCAGCTAGCTGATCAGAAGACTTCACAAAGGGAACACAAACGAAGCCAGCTTCAAGCTTCTCCTTGATGAAATGTCGGTCAACCTCCACATGTTTCGTGCGATCATGCTGGACAGGGTTATGAGCAATACTAATGGCCGCTTTATTGTCACAATAAAGCATCATTGAAAGATGGACAGCAACACCAATATCCTGCAATAACCCTCTAAGCCACAGAAGTTCACAAATTCCTTGTGCCATTGCACGGAATTCGGCTTCAGCACTAGACCTTGCCACAACATTCTGCTTTTTGCTCCGCCATGTGACAAGGTTTCCACCCACAAAGGAACAGTAGCCAGAGATAGATTTCCTGTCAGGAGAACCAGCCCAATCGGCATCAGTATAGGCTTCAACCTTCAAGTGACCATTGGCAGATAAAAGAATTCCCTTTCCTGGAGCAGACTTCTAGTACCTCAAAATACGACGGACCGCATCCATATGAGAGGAATATGGATCATGCATGAACTAACTCACCAAACTCACAAAGAATCGCAATGTCGGGCGTGTGTGGGAAAGGTAGATTAGTTTGCCTACTAACCGGATAGGCACCCTTGTCAACCGGCTCACCCTCTTTCTCCCTAAGTTTTGTAGTAGCTTCCATAGGAGTATCTGAAGGATGACAGCCAAGTAGCCCTGTCTCAGTCAATAGATCAAGGACATATTTTCTTTAAGAAAGAAAGATGCCCTTTGAAGATCGAGCAACTTCTATCCTTATAAAATATTTTAGGGGACCAAGATCTTTGACCTCAAACTCACGGCCAAGAAGAATTTTCGAATCCCTGATTGCAGCATCATCATTACCAGTGATCACAATATCATCCACATAGACTACGAAAAGAGTAACCTTGTCACCAAGTCGTCTGATAAACAAAGTGTGATCAGCATTGTTCTACTTGTAACCTGCTGAAATCATAGCCTTATGAAATCTGCCAAACCAGGCCATGGGTGACTGCTTCAAGCCATAAAGGGCACGCTTCAATTTACAAACCTTGCCCTTAGTCCTGTCATCAGAGAAACCAGGTGGAATGTCCATATATACCTCCTCCTCAAGCTCCCCATGGAGAAAGGCATTTTTGACATCTAACTGCTGAAGATCCCACCCAAGATTTGCAGCACAAGATAATAACACCCTGACAGTGTTGAGCTTTACCACTGGTGCAAAGGTCTCTTGATAGTCAACTCCATAAGTCTGAGTGAACCCCTTTGCAACCAAACGTGCCTTCTACCTGTCCACCGAACCATCAACCTTCTGTTTAACTACGAAGACCCATCTACAGCCCGCTGGCTTTTTCCCTGGAGGAAGAGCCACAAGATCCCACGTATTATTTTTGTATAGTGCTCTCATTTCTTCCAACATTGTTGTCTTCCACTTTCCATCTGTAGATGCTGTCTGCCAATTTCTAAGAACCGAAACAGAGGAAAGAGAAGATACAAATGCACGAAAAGAGGGAGAAAGAGAGTTATACGAAACAAAATGAGATATGGGATGTAAAGTGCAAGTCCTAGTACCTTTGCGAAGTGCAATAGGTAGGTCGGAAGGAGATGGATTACCAGGAGATGTATGATCTGTGTCTGGAGCCGGCAATTTGATGGGTACTAGTGCTATAGTGGGATGCAACTGCCCTCTTGTGGACCTTCCCCTTGTATGGGTGATCATGTTGGAGTTGTCAATTCTCTTCTGAAATTCACCAATAGTTCTCTAGACCGGAGTCTGCTCCCCCTGAGTAGGAATATTAACAACACTATTTTCTATGGTCTCCCCCTGTAAAGGATTCCCATTAGGTGAGGGAGGAACAGCCAAAGGTTGTTGGGAGGTCTCCAAAGTAGGATGGGCAGCATCCAAGGGTAGATGGGAAGCATCCAAAAGGGGCTGGACAGCAGCCGTGGGCGGTAAAGAGGGCTGGGCAGCCAAAGGCTCCTCAGGTAGAGGAATCTCGAAAGCCACATCTTCACCAGCACTCTCCCCCTGAAGAGGTGGCGAAGAATAATAAGAAAGGGACTCATGGAAAACAACATCCATGCTAACCATGGTACGGCGGGAAGGGGGATGGTAACATTTATAGCCTTTCTGGGTTGGAGAATAACCCAAGAAAATACAACGGAGTCCTCGAGGTTCAAGTTTGCTGGGAGATTTAGTATCTCGAGCATAACACACACAACCAAACACCTTGGGCGGCACAATAAAGGAGGAATTACCAATTAAAACATCAGAGGGGCTACGGGAGTGAAGTACCCGAGATGGCAGCCTATTGATGAGATAGGCTGCCGTGATAACCGCATCCCCCCAATATTGAGACGGGACATTCCTCGTAAACATTAATGCTCTGGCCATTTCTAACAAGTGGCGGTTTTTCCTTTCTGCCACACCATTCTGGGCAGGGGTATCAACACAACTAGTCTGATGAATGATTCCATGGTCAGCCAAATATTTTTGAAATTGTGATTCTTTATACACTGTTCCATTATCACTTCTCAATATTTTGAGAGTAGCCTGGAACTGAGTTTGGACAATTTTATAAAAGTGTTGAAAGCATGAAAAAACTTGATTTTTGGTGTGCAAGAGATAGACCCATGTGTTCCTAGAATGACAATTAATGAAAGATACAAACCACCAATGACTAGAAATAGAGGGTTTACGATTAGGGCCCCAAACATCAGAATGCACTAACTCAAAACAAGAAAAACTTCTTTTATTTGAAATAGGATAATTTGAACGTGTCTGTTTGGCCAGAACACACGCCTCACAAAAAAAGTCATCCTTAGTATGTAGGGTGACCAAACTAAGAAATAAATGTGCTAAAATTCCTAAAGGGGGGTGACCTAACCTAGAGTGTCACTGGAAGAGTTCAGAAGAGACCATGGAGTTCTGGTGTAGTGGAGAAGGTAATGGTGGTGGAGAGAAGCGACCATCATCAAGCAGGTACAGCCCACCGTGCACTTTACCCAATCCAATCGTCTTCCCAGAGGCCAGATCCTGAAACACACAATGAGAAGGAAAGAAAGTAACTTTGCAGTTAAGATCACAAATAATACTACTAATGGAAAGAAGGTTAGTAGTAAAATTAGGAATGTGCAAAACAGAAGTTAATGGAAGGGAGGAAGTGCAGTTGATGATTCCCTTTCCAAAGATAGATGAAAGAGAACCATCAGCTACCTTGACCTTGTCCTTTCCAGAAGTAGGAGAGTATCGATGAAACAAACTAGAGGAACTGGTCATATGATCTGTAGCCCCAGAATCTATGATCCAAGGATGGGAGGCTACAGAAGCACAATGACCGCCAAAAGGAATACCTGACCGGGCAAAGTGTGAACCTGAATGAGCAGAAGAATTGGCAGTAGCTGATGTAGCAGAGGCAGCAGCAGCAGCGGAAGACCTCAGCATACGTTGAAATGCCTGTAGCTCATCTGGGATAGACCAGGGTCGATAGTAGGTGCAGTAATGATCTCGACCGATGGGCCTTGGGCTTTGTCTTGGTCTTGGTCTTGGCAGCCCGTTTTACTTCAAAGTCAGCTAGTTTCCCATGAAGTTTCCAGCACCTCTCCTTGGTGTGATATGGTTTGTGACAGTGCTCACAAACAACAGTCCCTGTAGTAGAATCACCAAGAGAAGCAGTGCCAATAGGTGTAGGAGTGATGGGGGCAGCAGCCTTGAGAGCAGATCTGTCAGTAATAGGAGGATGTAATATGGCAGCCCTACGGTTCTCCTCAAAAGAAACCACTGCATAAGATTGTTCAAGTGTGGGAAAAGGTGTATGGCCCAACACTTGAACACGAATGGGATCATACTCCATATTCAAACCAGCTAAAAAATCATAGACTCTGATCTTGTCCACATGTTTCTTATAAGAGGCAATATCAGCAACTGTAGAGGGGTGAAAATCAGAGTAATGATCCAACTGTTGCCACAGGCTGCGGAGAGAAGCATAGTAGTCCGAAACAGAAAGGTCTCCCTGAGTAGTGTGAAGGACCTTCTTTCGAATTTCATAAACCTAGGCATCATTGCCAAGCTGTCCGTAGGTCTCCTTGCAAGCAGCCCAAATCTGGTCGGCAGTATCCAGAAGAAGAAAATTATCTTGTAAAGTCAAGTCATAGAGCCTATGAGGTAGAACATGAGAACACCATTATTGGCCAGCCACTTAGTCTGATCAGGGCCTTTATCACTGGGCTTAACAATAGTGCCATCAATATGGTCAGTGAGGCCACGGCCAGCAATGGCAAAGGAGGCTGATCTGGACCACAGAAGGTAATTTGAGCCATCCAATTTGATGGGGTTAGGTGGAAAGCTGTGATAATCTGTCTTGTGATTGCCATCATGAAGCAAGTAGCGAGAGAGTTGGTAGAGTCACCCATACCGGCAGCAAAGAAGGCCAAACAACTTCAAGTAAAGTCCCAAACAAATAGAACCAGCGACCAAAAGGAACCTTGATCGATTATGGTTTTTAGGGTTTTGAACAAAACCCTAAAGTGATGGAATCGATGGATGAGCCTAGGCTGCAATAAATAATATCAAAGTGGCTGAAAAACTGAGGTAGAGAAGTCCTTAATAAGAGAAACACATCTGCAGAAAATTCAGATCCAAAAAAAACAGATGCAGCAGCCCAATATCGATAGAATTAGGGTTTAAAAAACCCTGTAATGATGAGATCGATCTCAAGGTCTTCACACACCAAAAAACAGATCTGTAGAAGCTGATATAGCTGTCGAAGGAGCCCTTATAAGTGAAGAAAACACCTGCAAAAATCAGCAACAGTGGGCAGCAATAACCCTAAGATCGATAGATGTCAGGGTTTTGAAAAAAACCCTGATAATGGAGGAATCGATCTCAAGGAAGTCTTCAATCTTGAGGAATAATTTCTGAACCAATAAAACAACAATTCTGCAGCAGCTTCTGGTCTTCAAAGAGAGGAGAGGAGCCCTTGTATCTGATGTAGAAGCAATCTCCAAGAAGGAACTGAAGAACCAATATCGCAGCAGTGTTGATTGGAGTCTATCGAACAGAATTATAAGTCATAAATGAGGTAATGGGGGCAGCAACTGGATCGCATGATTACCTCATCAGTGCTGCCCTATATGGGAATGAAGAACAAGGGAGAAGAAGGAGAGAACTAGAAGAGAAGAAGAACAAAAACCGAGAAAAATTGGTGTCCCTAGTTCGAAATCTGCTCTGATACCATGTAGAAACAGATTTGAATTAGGTTAATGCTTGGATGATTAGTTCATCCCAAGCACATTGTATTTATAACTATAATGAAATAGTAAAAATAATTACAAAAGCAATGTGGGATTAAACCACATAAGAAACTAACAAATAATAAAGGAAAAAAGTCCAGAATGGCCCAATATAACTAACAGTTATGTACAAAAATACCCCTTAAACTAAACTCCTATTCTGAACAGGGGGTGATTTCTTTGTGACAAGTTATGTGAAGGGCAGGGAGATCTCCTTCGATACCGGATAGCTGGCCCAACTATTGGAGATCTCGAACGAAGGGGAATGGAGGTATTGCCCTCCAAGGACCGAGACCACCGAGTTCCTCTCCCGTGTAGAGATAAAATGGCTCTTTTCCGTACTCACCAATGGGACATCATACGATAGGGTGATGTCGGAGCTTGACTTCATCCCATCTGCTCGGGTGCTCTCCCGGATTTGTGGCCATAATTTTGCACCAAAATCAGGCCATCACACAGAGCTTTCTTCGATGCAAATTATCACTGCCTATTGTTTGTACACTGGGTACGAGATTTGCCTGCCCTAGCTCATCATGCGTACCATGGCTAACCTTCGTGACCGCCCTAGAGCTGGGAACTTGCTTTGTGGGGGATTGCTTACCAAAGTCTTCCAATGATTTGACGTCCCACTCCTTGAAGAAGAGGCCTCAACCAAGAAGGTATTGAACATCAACTGGGCCACTTTGGTCAAGATGAGCATCCAGTTTCCACAATGCTCTCCAGAGTTAGGCCATCCTGATTGTACTGAGCTAGGACAGCACGCAAGGTTCTAAAACTCGGGTCTCGGAGGCATCTCGGCCCATCCAAAAACCGGGACGAGTCGAGATCTCGGCGAATTATTGCATTTTTTTTTTTTTTGACTCGGACCCCCAACTCGGTGGGTTTTACACATTTTGGGTCTAAAACTTGGTATTCAGCCTATTTCAGGCCATTTAAACACAATGGCATGCCTAGATTTTCCCAAAAAACAAGTAGTTGGAGTTGAAGCTTCAATTTAGTACTTGAATCACACTTGAAACCATGCAATCCACCCGAGATTTGAAGCAAAGAGGAAAAAAAAGGAGGTAGATGGCTGTTTTCCTATTTTTTAGAGGCTTGGGACAGAACTCGTCGAGATTTACGAGTTCTGTCCATGTAGCTTCTTTTATAATTTGGGGTAGATGGGTTCAAAGGGGTTAAAAATGGGTCAAAACCATATCCAGACCCGATCGGTGAGAAATTGTAAATTTATAATGTAAAAATTCAGGAAAATATCTTCAAAATAGGGGTCAGCTGCATGGGTCGAGACGATACTGAGATCTCGCCAAGAAAATGTAAAAAAATAATGCGTATGGAGTATCGACTCGTTTTTTTGAAATACCGAGAAACTCGGCGAGATCTCGCGAGTTCTCGAGCCATGACAGCACGAAGCGGCAGAGGAGATACCCATCGACGAGGAGGAGGAGGAGGATGTACACATGGAGATGCCCAGTGACCTCCCCACTGAGACTCAGGCTCCAGCATCATTCGAACATCCGGGTGATTCTTCTTCTACTGCTGCCCCGCACATTCCAGGTGATGGTACTACATGGGGGCAGCTTTTCAGTCGACTCGACAGCTTGGAGAGGGCCGTCACTCAGATGAGCAGCCGTGTGGATGCATAGGGACTGAGTTGGGCCAGTGGAGGTCCTACTTCTTTGGGCAGAGATCAGCACCACCACAGTGATGATCTGATGACTTCTCCTTAGTTTAGTCTTAACTTTTGGTCGTTTGTTTGGAAGAAATTGTACTTCCCTTAAAGTTTGTAAGACAGGTTGTAACCAATTCAGCATTTAAAGCTGACATTTTTTACAAACAACTCGGATATATATATATATATATATATATATGAAGTTTTTAATTTCCTGTCATTAGTGTTTTACAATCAAGTTTCTTTTAGTTTGTAGCTTTTAATTCAACCTAAAATAGACTCACTTTCAGATCAATGAGTCTAAGAGCTGTTGTACTATGAATTTCATTGTAAATAGGAGTAGAGCACGGTCGCTCTGATACCACTTAAATGTCACACCTCGGCCTAGTTAATAAGGGCCTAGTATGACTGGATGCCATCCAACATCCAAATCAATCCCAAGGATCGCAAGTGCAATACCCTATTCATAACAATGATCACAATACAGTAATTTTAAACGCAGTAGAAGAGTTTAAATAATAAGAATAAGATCAATAGTACAGAGAACTAAGTGATAATTCATTTATTTATATATATATAAGTGTGTGAGTGTGTGAGTGTGTGTGTGTGTGTGTGTGTGAAACTTGAGTTACATTTGTACAAATTCCACCAGTAACCCAAGACAAAAGTATAAGATCTATATCATACTAAAGTATATAAAAGTGATGTATAAACACAAAAGAGTGGGGGAGATAGCCTAGACTGTCAGGCCACCCAATCAAGAGAAAACACAAACGTCACACAAGCACGAGACAATGTGCTCCACATACAACGGAGCCTCAACTCCAGCAGCAGTAAGAGGATCTAGAGCGGAGGTAACTCCCAAAGAAACACCGGCAACAGAAGGAGAGTTATCTGAAAAATAAGGATAACCACAGGGGTGAGCTCTACTGAGCCCAGCAAGGGAAACATACTAGCAAATGCAGATAGTCCATGATGAATGACCTACAGTTAAGTATGCTCCTAACATTGATACTAGGTCTCATGGGGTATAAATGTTACTGTAGTAGGTATGATATCCTCGGTCCCGGAAACACATAACCAGACGTCGGTCACCCGAGCGATACCACTCTACCATGGCGGGGACCCGCCAACTCAGGTATTACACATCTGACGCCAACTAACCCCCCAATGTTAACCCTACTGTTTGTTCCCATTCCTGTAATGTTCTTCGGATATAGGACAGTAAATGGCATCCCGGAATCATCCCTTTGAACCTACCATGGGTTATCCAACACCTCTCCCCTGTTGGTAAGGGTCGTAGCATTAGGTTTATGATATCTCTAGCCCAATACACATTATCATGATGGCATATGTTCCAGTATTAGATAATAAGAGAGAAAATATCCAGCAACACGTTTCAATTAATTTCAATAAGTATCAAGATAATTTATGCATATGCAAGATGGAATGCATCCTAGTATCATGCAATCATCTAATACATAAGAAGGGAAAGCTATAAAACTATATGTAATAACCTGCTATTATGATGTATGACATGGCAGCCAAAATAAACAGATATTAAACAATAAACACACTCAAATTAAATCAAAATCCCCTTACCTAGAATGAAGATAAGCCTAGTCACCAAAGAATCCCAAAATCAAACCACAACCTCACCCAGAGAAGACTACAGCCCTAAATAGACAATAAATGACATAAGTCAGAAATAGAAGAAGTCCTAGGTCAAAGCTCTAACCACCAGAATCAAGATAACCTCTGCAAAGTGAACCGGATTCACACCTGGGACCAACTGGTCGACCGTAGGACTCTCTGCAACTCCATCCGGTTCACAAAACATAAAAGAGGCTTGTGCTGCCCAGGCTTGGATCTTGACATGCACAGCCCCAATTTGAAGAAAAGGTCTTAGGAGTATAAATTCTAACTAATTGGGTTAACATAACCCAATTCCATGCTCCAAGTTGGGGGTTTATCCAATTTTACCTAATTTTCTATGCTAGGGTTTAATAAGGTTGAAAACTCAACGAAAATTGAAAGAGAAGGAGAGAAATTTAGGGTAAAACAGAACTGATTCAATGACCTACCTAAATTTGAAGATGAAGGAGATGGTAGCACCCTAGTTTCTAAGTTGTAGTATAAGCTTCAATGGATTCCAAATTCTCAAACCCTAGCTTCCTTTCCTTCTCTTCCTTCTCTTTTTCTTCTCCTTTCTCTCTTGCTGAAATCGGTTCCCTTAGTTTGGTTTGGTAGGAATGAAATAATAAGCTAAGTATTCCTTATATACCAGTGTATGACTAAGGCATGTTTGCCTTGGTTTAGTCAAAAACAGATTTTATAATCTATTTTTATAATCTGATTATCTATAAAAATAACTACCTAATTAGCTATAATTAAGTCATTGGGGTGATGTCATGTGACATAAGTGGAAAGCCAGTGTGGGTAGTCTACAGGAATCTGGATTCCACATTGGGGATGTGGGTCCCGTAAGTAGTAATTACTATTCTGCCCCTAATATATAAATTAAGCAATTATTCAATATAAACACATAAGAGAATAGATTATTACCTACAGCCCAGCCTAGGAAGCAGAGCTTCTGCATGTGTGCATCCAAGCATGTTTGACACATGTAGCTCAGATGCAGGCAGCAGGCAGAATCTTCAGACTCAAGAATGGCTAGCTATGTTGGCTCCCTAGAATCCTCCATAGGTGAGTCGAGGATTTGATCCGAATCCTCCACCGATGCAATCCACAGCATCGAGGCAACCATGGATACTGAACCAAAACCTGAAATCACACAAGTCCAAGGTTCAAATTTCTAGTGGATTTCACAATAGGTCATGAGAACTTATGATGTTTGGATAAACAATATGATAACACAATCTTTTAATTTAATATAATTTTTGATAACTATATTGAACTTACTATCCAGCTCCAACTGTTGTTAAGTCTTCTGTTGTGTATGTATGTGATATATGGGAGTTGGGTATTATCATAGTTCTTAAGGCGCCTAGGCCAACCAAGGCGATCGAGGGGGTTTAAAACCAAGACGACACCAGAAATCAAGAAGAAAGAAAGGCGCATGGGTGTCTAGGCGACGCCTTGACAACTATAGTTATTATACAAATGTGAATGGTGGTTTCTGACTAATGCCCATGAGCGCAGTACCTTATACCCTGTCCGGGTTTAGGGTCGTTACATCTGGTGTACGGAAGGACTCAGCATAGTGGACTCGGTTGTGGGAACTCCTCTTTTTCCGATGTCAGAATCATGAGAAAGGATCGATTAGCTTTTGCTAAAATCTGTGTTGAAGTCACAATCGATGCTCCTTTACCTTCCTTTGTAATGGTAAATGATGGTGAAGCCTACTTTGAGCAAGAAATCTAATGCAGACCCGGGTTGGAATAACCCTTGTTGGGTTGCTTAAAGGCCCACCCAAGAAAAGAAGCACTCAAATCCAAAGTTGAATGGCAAACTAGTAGATAATCAAGATTTCTAAGGAATAATGGCAGAATTGTAACTAAGCTGAAGTTGTAAAGAAGGAATGGCAGAATTTTAAATTTTCAGAATTCCAAAACATAAGGGTTCAATGTGTGGGTAGAAGGGTATTCTTGGAACTGAATCACTTAAGGTGGGGGTAAACACAATAACTTTAATGAAACTAGGGGTTTAGTGTAAATAACAAAGATGTCCTTAAATGCAATTTCAGAGGATTATATCTTCTTCCACCTTCGACAGAATAAACACCGAGAAAATTCAAATGGAAAAACCAGCAAGCTTCGATGGACAGAACTCCTTCTGCAACTATCGGATGAGCCTGAAATTTCAGGCGTAGACTCACCACTACGGGTTCTACCGATTCCAACGAGAAAATAACCTAAAAATTCTGCTTGCAATTGAATGGTGAGATCTGAAATCAGATCTGGCGGTAAAACAGAACCAAGTCTGAACCAGACTTTGAAGCTTTCAAAGCGAGAAGTATCGAGGGCCAAGATTCAAAGACTACAATCGCCAGTAGATGGGCTTCCTACGATCCAGATTTTGGAGCCAATCGACCAAGATTGATAAATCAGCAACGTTCTCTTTAGATTTGCAGGTTTTAGCGCCAGAACAGAGGAGGTCTTAGTGTTAGAGTTGTTGGAACTCATGTAATAAGGATAGTTTGGGAACTAGCCTTATATCTAGTTGCCCTATTGTGTATTTTCTATTTTTTACCTTTCTTATCTTTTACCTCCCTAGGGAGGTGTACGTAATATTCTCAAATTCGATTAATGAAGTAATATAGGTGCGGAGAGCTTTTTCTCACACACAACTTGTTCCAAAATACACTCTTCTTCTCCTCCTTGTCTTCTCCTTCCTTTCTCTCTTGCTTCTCTAATCCAAATCCCAACTCTTAGAATATGTTAAAAAGAAGTAAGAAGAAGAAGATGAAGGAGAAGACGAAGAAAGAATTAGAAGTGGGAGGAGGTGCATGCACAGCTCACGGCAGCCATCAAACTAAACCAAATAAAATTTCATTATCCAAACTGAATACTACGCTGGTTACAAGAACTATTTAAAGAGAAATTAAAATCCTAATCCTTGTCGAAGTCTAAATTAGAATCGACTCTATCTAAATCTAAAACAAAATTTCAACTCTAATTGGACGGTAAAACTAAAACAACTTTGAATCAAACTCTAATTGTATCTACGGCTGAAATAAAGGAAATAAAATAATAATAATAAAAAAACTAATTCCTAATTTATCCAACGTCTAATTGCATCAAAATCACTACGATTGGCGTCCCTCTCACTGCTTAGTTTGCCTCTCACTGCTTAGTTTGCAAATGCTTTGGTCACAACTCAAGTCTCTGCATTCCTAAAGATGATGAAGCCCTCTCTTGCTTGCTACTGACCCCAGAGCTCCTAGAGATGATCTCTTAGGCTCTATATGGCAACATTCTTAAAAACCGATTTTAGTGTTTTTCCGGGTTTTTTTTGGAACAGAAAAGGGGTAAAAACTGTATGGTATGTTCGGTTTGATTTTTTTTTTTTTTTTTTTTAACAAACCAGGTACGTGGCACACTTTTGAGCCCCATTTGAAAAACACCAAAATGGTGTTTCTCACATTTGAGAAACACTTCTACCAATTTTCGGAGAAACAACCTCCAACTTAAGTTAACGAGGAGCAATACTGGAATTTACCAGAAAAACATAACAATAGGTGAAATGAGCCCTAAAATCTCACAACCAACATTCACGAGACTGCTTTCATCTTTGCAATAACGCCGATCGACCTGCAACTCGACCTCTCGTCTTCGCGCTTGACCTCTGCAACCCGACCTCCCATCTAGTATGGATTAGAGGTTTTTGATTTCTCGCTTATCAAGTACTTGACGATTTTTATTTGAATCTCGCTTTGTTCTACATTGAAGGTCCTACACTCTTACTTGAAATTTTCAAGTTTATAGCTTATTACTGTTTCTAGGTTTCAATTTTAAATATTATTCTACCTATTTGTTCGTCTTTTCCTAAATTAGCAATCAACCTTTCGAATTCCGTCTCCTTTCTTATTGTCTATGACCATTCCCCTGTCCTCCTGTGAAGAGATCTATGCAGATCGATATGCTATGAAAGGGAGATTTTCAATGAAAATTATATCTTCACGCCTTTAAAATTTTCTCTTTTGTTGCTATTCACTCTCGTAAATATCTTCATCTTCTTCAATGTCTCAGATTTTTCTCTTTGTTTTTGTCCTCAAGGATAACAGTTGCATCTGAAAATAAATAACAGGGTAATTGCAGTACTTATGTTTATCTCAAATTCAACTCACCTTTAATGCAATTTTACGGTTTTACCCTCTTTTTCCGAAGATTTGCCCATCTATCCTACGGTTCATTAGCAAAGAACTCTTGCAACAGAATGAAGAAAACAAATACATCAGAAAAAGAGGAGGATACTACCATCTGCAGAACCACACTTTACTAACCTATTTGAAGTTAAAATAGATGCAAATGCCTATTTATCTAATGCCACATTTCTGCACTCTTTTTGCTACTTACATAATCATTTCTTGGCTGTTTTAGCATGTAAGATACGTCAGTGGTTGCTTTGAAAGAACATTTGTACAGAAGATCTATCAAAGATATGTCCTTTTAAGGGGTCTGGGTTGTGATCAAGGTAACAAATGTTCATGACATGCCTCATGTCCCAAACAGATCTGAATGGTTCAATTTCTTTTAAGTTTCACAATCTAGAATATCCACTTCACAAACCTTGTAGCCATTTTCTTCCTCTTCTCCTGCCTATCATTGGAAAGTTCACCCAGAAAAGCCATTAAAACCTGGAATTTTAAAAAGTGGGATCCTTAAGAGGCATTTTCATCATCCACTCTACGAAGATACCCTCAAGCTCACTGTCTCGCTCATCCTCCAGGGTATTTTTGTTTTATTTACAAATAAGAGGGTAACTGCAGTACCTGAATTATTTGAACTGTTCTCAAGGATAACAATTGCATCTGCAGAGAGTATTTGTTCTCAGATTTTCCTTATGTTGAACTGTCACAGTTCTTCACTTTGGCATCTTCCCATCACCATGGATACCAATACTGAACCAGCCTGCAAGTAGAGAGCCTAACTTAAATACTACACCTCAATCACTCCCTACCTTCTCTCCATTGGTCTCCTTCACTGGGAACCTTCAAAATCAATTTTGATGGGACTTTTTCTCCCAGTTCTGCTGATATTGGGATAATTGTACAGGATCATATATGGGATGCTACCCATAGCCATACTAGCCTTTGGGTAATCTTTTGTAGATGTTACTGAAGCTTTAGCTCTTTGAAGAAATATCTTTAACCTTTGTATAAAGGGCGAGGAATACAGTGGAGGATTGATGATCTAATTGAAGCTTTGCCTGTTCTTAAATCAAAATTTTATTTCATTGCAGATCAGGTATACTCCATCTTTTCTTGGCTTCTTCCATGTCCATTCCCACTTTCCACTCTCTCCCATGAGAGGTGGGCCGTGTCCCTCTTTCTTTCTACATTATTTTTTTTTTAAGAAAAAAACTATGTGGATGATGAATTCCCTTTAGTGATGCAATATTTGCAACAACCATTGTTTCAGTATTCTGTTCCTTCCATTACCTCCATAGTGATTTGCATTAAGTATGTATGAGGCCTCACAAAATGGAGTACCTGAATGGTAGAACAAAAACGATTCTGTTAAGTGCTTCTTCTTGGTTACAAAAACTTTTTTTTTTTAAATGTTACCATACAGCATTTCAGGACCTCAGAAACGCTCAAGAAACACAAAACACATAAAACTGTGCCGGACCCAAAAACGCTCAAAAAACACAGAAGCGTTGCCCATACAGAGCCTTGAATGCATTAGAGTGTTAACAAAATTAGCAAATGAAACCGTTCAGAACATCTTGATTAACCTCACTTCTACTTCATATAATACATTGTTGATGATCCAAACAACACCATCACAGATAACGAAGTTTGCATTCACATTCTATACAATGTAGACATCAAGATCAAATGAATCAATAGCACACGATTTTCTAATCTACCCTCAAAAATTTCCATCGTTGTATCAGATTCTTTTTCTGTGTTTCATCCTGCCAACATCTACAACTCTTCCTTTTTTTCACTAATTCAAATTTTCCAGCACTAAGTCACATAATTTGGATGTTATACTGCAGATTGAAATTAAAAACACACACAAAAAAAAAATCACTAAATACACTTACTTGTGCATGCAGTACTTGTACTCCTGGCTTCTTATGAAATCTTTCTCTCCTTCCTCAAGCTGAAATAAGTAAAATTAAAATCAATAAAAATGGCAATGAAGATAAGTTTTCCCAGAAAACCATAGTCGGGAAAGAATTCTGCAATCTCTCACCGGATCACTTTCATAGACGAGCTCATAACAAGGAGGAGAGAGACATCGATTGGCACAATTCTCTTTCGCTATCATCGATGACTTGCACTCCCACCCCCACAACCCACTTTATATCCCATTTGCAGATAACAACCAACAATGATCATCAATAACATATAATAAAACCATTCAATAACTTAAAAGTATCAAATTTCAAATCAAGACCACCTTTCAATATCTGCATAACAAGCTTTTTTCCTCTCTCTGATCTCAATATCCTGCGATTCATTGATAAGAGTGGAGGAAAACAAAATTAAGAAAAAGAAACAAATTCCTAGAGATTAAGAGCAGAGTGAAAGATTTGAAGAGAAGATTACAGAGATCGGTTGACCAGATTTAGCGAGAACAGCAAATGGAAATGACGAAACAACAAAGCCCAGAAGAAGGCAGACGATGAAAAATGGCTTATGGGCTCGAAGAGCTTTGGCCATGGATCTAGTCAATCTCGTTTAAGCTCTGTTTACTCCGAAGAACTGACTTCCAACCAGTCCAGAATCGCGAAAACTGGTTGCCTGATTGGAGTAAACAATTATGAAATGTAACGAGAGTGATCTTTTTCCCTTCTTTTATTTTGGGTAAAGTACACGTACCCCGTGTAATACACCCAATATTCCTTGTACCCCCTAAGCTTATGATAAGTCCACGTACCACCCCTCAATATTCCACATACCACCCTTGCTTTACTCTCCTAATGTCATTTAAGTCCACACCTAGTGTTAAATGCTAAAAAATGACCAAACTACCCTTTCTTCTATCTTTTCTAAAATTTGAAAAGACCTAATTACCCTGACCTATTTGCTAAAATTTAAAAATACCAAAATGCCCTCATCTTCCCCAAATCATTATCTTCTTTTACATACCCAATACCACCACCCACCATTAACACCGTGAAGCCCCACCTCCATTGCAGCAATTCTGGGATCCGCCAGTTCCGTTGGATTGTGACATCGACGGTGTCGGAACCTATGAATCCATTCTCCGGACGCATTTCTGACCAGATGAGATATCTCTCGTCTGTTAGACTTCTTAATTTATCCTTTAACTCCTTTTCTGGACCTATTCCGGAGAAATTGATTGGTTCCTCCCGGCTCAGAGCTATTGATTTGTCTTATAATCGGCTCACCGGTGCAATCAAGATCGATCCTTCTAGTGGATGCGAGTCTCTTAGCCATTTGAAGCTTTCTGGTAATCGTTTGGTGGATAAGATTCCACCAGAGATCAGGAACTGCTCCAATTTGAGGCCTCTTTCTGCTTGATGGAAACATCCTCGAAGGTCGGATTCCGACTAAGATCGGTAAAATCTTACAACTTCGTATTCTAGATGTTTCTAGGAACAGTCTCAGTGATAGGATTCCGAGAGAGCTAGCTAAATGCCGGAAACTCTCTGTCGTTGTATTGACGAATTTGATCGATCCCACATCCATCAATGATAAAGTTTTAGAATTCAATGCTTTTCTGGGAGGGATTCCTTATGAAATATTCCTGCTTCTGAACCTAGAGATTTTCTGGGCTCCTAGAGCTAATCTCGTTGGTAGATTGCCAACTACTTGTAATGATTCTTGCAAACTGCGAGTGGTCAATTTGGGGCAGAATTATATAACCAGCCCGCTGTCTGGAGCAATAGGACAGTGTAAACGTCTCTCCTTTATGAATTTGAGTTCAAATGTTTTGCAGGGATTCCTTCCTTCACAACTGCCGGTTCCATGTATGGTTTATTTTAACATCAGCCGCAATTCGTTATCTAGTTCATTGCCTGTATTTGCAAATGGTAGTTGTCGATCTTAGCAGTGTGAACTCAGATAGCCAAGATAATAATGTCTTAAACTATCCGATGCTTAAACTATTTGAATCAATGTTTAGGGAGGATTCTGTAGTCCTACATGACTTCAGCTGGAATACATTCTCTGGTTTGTTGCCACTATTTTCACTCAATAACGAGTTACTGCCTGAGTTACGACCTGCTGAGCATAGAACCTCATACTTGTTGTTACTGAACAATAATCGGTTCAGTGGGTCTCTTCCAGATAATATTTTCTCAGATTGCAAAAATCTGCCTACCTTCACTGTTAATTTAAGTGTCAACCATTTATCAAGTGGAATTGCCCAAGGTCTGCTTCTCAACTGTTCGCAGCTCACAATCAGATTGGGGGGTCAATCCCTTCTGGAATCGACAATTCCTAGTTGCTTCAACGCCTTGACTTGAGAGGAAACAGGTTCAATGGTTCACCCTTCCCTTATTAAAATGGATTCATGGGTTCCGACACCGTCGACGTCACAATCCAACGGAACTGGTGGATCCCATAATTTCTGCAATGGAGGTGGGGCTTCACGGTGGTTGGTGGTATTAATGGTGGTGGGTGGTGGTGATGGTAGTGGTGGTATTGGGTATGCAAAAGAAGATAATGATTTGGGGAAGATGGGCATTATGGTATTTTCAAATTTTAGCAAATAGGTCAGGGCAATTAGGTCTTTTCAAATTTTAGAAAAAATAGAAGAAAGGGTAGTTTGGTCATTTTTTAGCATTTAACACTTGGTGTGGACTTAAATGGCATTAGGGGGGTAAAGCAGGGGTGGTACATGGACTTATCAGAAGCTTAGGGGGGTACGAGGAATATTGGGTGCATTACAGGGGGTTACGTGTACTTTACCCTTTTATTTTTGGGAGAATGTTCTCTGTGCCAGGGGCGGAGGCTGCGCCCAAACACATGGGGGTGGGCGCAATGACTACCCTGCCCCTCTGAGTGGCAGGCCCATGTGTTTGGGCGCAGCCAGCGCTGCGGCACAGAGAACATGAGCCCTTTATTTTTTTTGGTAAAAAATACGATGAAAGTGATATTAAGTGTAAAGCAAGCGGTAGCAACACCACGGAGTTTTTTTTTTTTTTTGATAAAAGACTGCATATTTAAAACAAAAAGTTACATATTTTTGTACATATAAGTGGTAGTATCACTCCACTTAATTGTTATACTAGTGAAGTTCCCAAAAACTTTAGGAAGTGTTTGGTTCAATTATTTTGAAGAATTAGATCTGATTCTGGATCAGGTTCTCTAAAATCAGGTTCTGTAGATTCATAATTTTGAAATTTAAACTGTTTTGGTTACCCTGATTCTATAATATGAATCATCATGAATAACTGTTTGGTTACTCTGATTCTTTATCTTGATTCTTTTTGAAAGACTGTTTGGTTACCCTTAGTCTGTTGGGTGAATTCATCCTGAATCTATATGAATAATCGTTTGGTTACTTTGAGTCTGTGACTTGGATTTATCCTGAATCTATCTAAATAACTATTTGGTTACCCTGAGTCTGTTAGTTGGATTCATCAGATCTACCAAATGTCTAGTTGATCATGTGAAAAGGATATTGGCCAAACTATTAATACTTGGTAAAAGAAAATTTGTGGTTAAAACTTAGCATGTCTAAAATGCATCTTAATGCCATATAGTTGGGCATCTTCTCCTGATTAGTTAATTAAAAAAGGGACAAATCTCCATCTCCTAGTGGTGTCAGTTACTCATGGCCAAGTATTTTAACGGATCCAACATCCTTTGTGCTAAATTCAAATCTCTCTATTACTCACTTTCTATCTAATAGAGCTTCAAAGTTAATAAAACAAAAAATATGAAATGCAAGTGACTATAAACGCCCCAAACGTTATATTTAACTAATTGGTTTCAATGTCTCCATCAGTAGCATTCACATGACAATTAAATTCAATTACATAAATAAAACTCATTGCCCGAGATTTTGTCTAACAGCTCTGTTGAAGTACTATTCACGTAACACTGTTCATGTGATACTATTCACGTGAACAGTGATTTAAACTCCTAGTTATATTTTGAGTTATTTACTTCCCTTGTTTTAGTTTCCTATTTTACTTTTGAGTTTGAGGTGTGGATTCCTATTTGTTCTAGGAGTCTGCATTCCTAGCTCTTTCATGTAATTATGTTATTATAGATAAAGTGGTCTATGAGAGGCTAGATATTCATTCAGTTCCAGTTCTCCTCTCCTTCATCTTCTACATTCTCAATCTCCACTGCAGGTTTCTCTTCAGTTTGGTTTCATGGTATCAGAGCAACTCCTTTGAGAAGTTCTTTGCTATCCTGCGATTCGAATTAAAGATTCTCACAGGCTTCCAATGTTGGGTGCAGCACGCTTTGCTGCTTATGTGTACTTAAACCCTAGTTCGATGATCACATAAGAACAACTAGGGCGTTTCTCCTTCACGCATGGAGTATGATCTGCAATTCTGTCTTTTCTACACCTGCGATTGTGTTTTTTTTATCTGCAATTCTTGTCTCTATGTCTTTGTGGTGCTACTTCTAAAGATCACAGAGCTGTTGTGTGTTTTCCAGATTGATTTCATATCATTCTGCTTCTCGGATTGTGTGTGACTGCTTCATATTCTTCTCAGTTTGTGTGTTGCTGCTTTTAGATTGATTTCCTATCATTCTGCTTCTCGGTTTGTGTGTGGCTGCTTCTCCAAGATCTCAGTGGTGTGTTGCTGCTTCTCCTTGTTTTTCTTGGTGTGTTATGTCTCAACAAATTGAATCAGATATTGTTTGGATTTCTGCAAGATCTTCTTCAGGTATTTTCCTTCTACAGTTTTTCGTTTTTTACATTGTGTGGCCATGGCTGAGACTAAGGACAATTTCAACATTCAAATTACTACCATTAAACTAAATGGTGTTGGCAATTATCTCTTATGTGCACCCCTGTAACGACCCGACCCAATCACGGATGATATAGATCCCGTCCTTACATAGTAACCTTAGGTCACAAATTCCTTAATAAATTAAAACAAACAATATCCCAGGTCATCCATTTTTAACACATGCGGAAGCAACTTCATTAATTAAAACATTTCCATAATATACTCAATATTGGTGGCAGGAATATATTAACATATAAATATATATACTGTCCATTACTGAACCAAAAGAGTGATATAGATATTACATAATTCCTAGAAAGATTTGTTTAAATACATTAAACGGTTTCACCATTCATTAACATGATTACAAAAAGGCTCCAACACTAGAACACCATCCAAAAGAAATATAAAAGAGCCTATCACATCAACTAAGTGCTCCTCCTCCAAAGTCTTCCACCGTGTACTCCTCACCATCTCAACTTCAACTCCTTCCTTGATCCAAGTGCATCAAAGCTCTCTTGAATGAAGCTCAATCAAAAACACCTTCAAGTTCTTGCCTTTTCTTCTTCAAACTTTTTTAAGCTCCTTTGATGAACAACTCCAGCAACTTTGATTCTTCAATAAACTCCTCAAACAAGACCTTGATCATACATGCAACATCATCTTAGCATGATCACACCATAGAAATCCAAGTGATTGAACCATTTGAAGCTTTCTCTCTCCTCTCCTTCTTCCTCTTTTCTTCTTCTTCTTATGTGGAGAAAAGAATATTTTTCCAGCTTAATCCCAAATAATCCATTATATAGACATGATACTAATTCTCAATTAAATCTCCAAATGAATGATAAAGCATAAAACCAACTTAACTAACAACTAAATAGCATTCGGCGACGAAAATTCGTACGTTCGAAAAAATTTGATAAGAATACCAACCGCGCATTTCATTTTCACTTTGGCTTGTTTAGAGAAAGCGGAGGCACAGTGCAGGGGAGACCTACACTTCGTCCGTTCGAAGTTTCTAGCCCTAGATTTGTGGATTTGGACTTCTTCACCCTAGAATTCAAGCTTCTTACTTCAAGGTATGAGATTCTCTATCCATTTTTGGTTTCTTAGATTTGTTCTTAGCCTTTTTTTCTAGGGTTTTTGATTAGGTTTTCCTTCCCTTTTCTATGGTATTGTGTTTGATTACTTGAAGGATGTTGGAACCTTGTTTTTCTTTAATACTTTGGCTCCCAACCTATTTGTGAACATTCCTTTCCATGCCTACACCCATCAATTAGGGCTAGGGTTGGTTCAACCCTTGCCAAAACCGAAATTTCCCTACTGTTCTTGGGCAGTTTGCTTGGTAATAAGAAATGCATTTTAATTCTCCCTACATTCCATGAATTCGTTGTAATTTATATGTATTCTTGAGAGGGAGTTTATTTTATATTTTAGATGTACTATTCTTTTTTTTAATTTCCCCTACAAACATATTATTTGTACATTTGTTTTTGGTTTTTATTGTTATATTTAATTTTATAGAGGGTTTATTGGGATTTCTTTTCCTTAACCCAAGTTCAAGGAAGTTATCTTCCTACCAATTCTCTTCTAATGTCCTAATGAATGTGGATCAATTGTTTGTTGTGTTTTACTTTTAAATCTCGATATTTTTGTTGGAGTTGGAGTGACTAAGCACCCACATTGTCCCCTTCTCTTCTTTTTTGTGTGTGTAGGCAACTTAGAGTGAAATGACACTTAAGACTAGGGGAAACCGGGCTCTTGCAGCAGTAGCAGCATCAGCCCCAGCCCGCTATGATGCCAACTTCTTTGTGTCTGCTGAGGCAGAAAGGTTGTACACCCAAAAACTCCATGACAGGAAAATTGAGGTGGGAAGGGATGTTATCACAGAAGAATTGTTTGCCTTCAAAGTGGGACATAGATTCGAGAGTTTGGGGTGGTTCAACATGTTGACTCTGCCCAAGTACTACTACCCCAAGTTGATTGGGCACTTCTACTCCGATCTCACAGTCGTTCAGGAGGATGCAATGAGGCTCAAGATAAATTCCTTTGTGAAGGGAGTAAGGATATCTTTCAATAAGGTAGAGCTGGGGGGGAACCTTGGGGTCAGTTCCATTGGAGACCGTGTTTACCATCCACCAGGGAGGGATCCATTGACTTGTGTGTCCAAGACAGAGTACAAACATCGGTATTCCGTCTTGACCAATGACAAGTACACATACCGGATGAATTTGACTACATTTAGTAGGTCACAGTGGATTTTGACCATGATAGCCAAGACTAAGGGTGTTAAACGGTCTGGTTTCGGTTAAACGGTTCTGTTCAATTCAGTTTTGACTGCTTGAGGGTAGAAACCGTAACCAGACCATTTAGTAAACGGTTTCGGTTAAACGGTTTTTAAATGGTTTCGGTTAAATGGTTCTATACGGTTTTACACGGTTTTGGTTATACGGTTCTATACACATTTGCTACTCTATTTACTAATACTAGTTATTAGTTAATAGTTATTACTTATCACTTACTAAGTTATTAGTTTGTTTTTCTTTTGGAAAGGAAATCATTTATGAAGAAACGTGACTATGTAGTAGTTGCTACTTGCAAGGTTTTGATTTTTTGTTTATAAAAAAAAAAAAAGTTGTTAGGTTTTTAAACAGTTAGACGGTTTGGTTATAATCAGTTTTAATTGGATTATACGGTTTGAAATCGTTGGATTAATAAGTCTAAACCGAACCAAACCGATTAAATAAACGGTGTCATTTCTAAAACCATAACTGGACCATTTAATTAAATGGTCTATCGGTTTTGGTTTAAACGGTTTGGTTTGGTTTTGGTAAATGTTTCGGTTTGGTTTTGACACCCTTAGCCAAGACCAACCTTGTTCCTGCCATGGGGCACAACACCGAACCCTCACTCATGGCTACAACTCTAGGCTACTGTCTGCACCAAGGTGTTCAAGTAAGTCTGTCCTACATCATGGTTAAACACATGGAGCAGGTTCAGTTCAAATCAAGGATAAAGAAGACTCTGCCCTATGGAAGGCTTCTCACTCGCATCTTCGAGTACTTTCAGGTCAACCTGGAGGATGAGCCACCCTTCGAGAGCTTCAAGAAACCTTTTGGGCGAAGTTCCCTGGCCCGAAGGAAGATCAACTGCAATACATTCAGTGATTGGGAGGGTCCCAGAGGGTGGAGAGGAGGAGGGTGCGGAGGGGAGTGATGATGATGCGGAGGGAGGAGCACCAATGCAGTTTTCTGTTGGAGCCTCCAGTTCTGGAACCTCTGATATAGGCGCTATCCTAGATGCCCTTGGCCAGCTGAACACTAACATGGCCAAGCTTAATTCAGACATGGTGCAGGGATTTGCAGGCATACATGGACAGTTCGCTTCATATGATCATCGCTTTAAGAGGGTGGAGAAGGACATCCACGACATCAATGCCTATCTATATTATGAAGGCAACGATGAAGAGGATGGGGGCAGCGATGATGAGATGAGAGACTAGACCCCAGGGCCATTGGAGTTATTTTTTGACTTTCTTTGTTAGGTGTTTTTTTTTTTTTTTTTCTGGTGGTTTGGGATGGATGTTTTCTGAATAATATTTTAATTTGGCTTTTTATTTTCCCTTTGTCTTTCCTTTTTCTTTTGTCCAAGCATGTAATTTTATGGTTTTTCAATTGTAATTTTGGGAATTTTTTTTTTAGGTTATATGTGGTTTGCTCGCCTCCAAGGGAAGTTGAGTAAACAGATAACTGGATGTACGTGGAACATATATACATATAAATTAGCTCTTTAATTCTAATGTTGTCCCTATTGTTTGCTATGGTTCCCGGATTCCACCCTAGCTAGTCTTCTCCCTATGTTTTGCACACATTCCAATTATGTCAGTTGAAAACTTTTAATTTAGATCCTATTGTGTAGAGTAAATCAAGAGTCCTTGGTAGACCATGTTTGGTGCAGAGCGTCGCGCTCTAATACCACGCTGTCACGCCCCTATCCCAAGCTTAGGAATAAGCACAATTAAGAGGGAGATTAGGATGACACGCATCACCCCAATTCCTACTAGGATCAATGATACAGTGTCCCAAGCCATAGTCAACAACCAAGGACCCACCCAAATGATTACATTTGCGTAAACGGAAGGAATATTCCATTCAATGTCAGAGTTAATATGAGCGGAAGTAATATATATATATATATATATGTATATAGCAGTTACAATATGTTCAGCTGGCTAGATGATACTGTAATAGTTTAACACTGACTATCAACTGACCATGACGTAACTACTCACAAGAATAATAAGTTATTACAAAAAATATTCTTAATGGGCACAAGCCCAAAAGAATCAAAAGTGGGAACAATCCCCAACAACATCAGTACCCATAGGCACAATCATCACAGGGGCAACCGTCACCCTGTTCATCTGACACTAACTCAGGTTTCTCTACACCAATACTATCATAATCTGCCGGCTGAGCTTCTAGGTCAGCCAAATAGCCACCATCTGCATCAAAATCTAAAAAATTATGTACACAAGGGGTTAGCTCCACTGAGCCAGTGAGGGGAAAGGGGAATGCACAAACACACAATCACACATAGTCCATGATGCATGTAATGTTAAATAGATTTTCTACCTAGCAAACAATCTAAGTCATGGTATATGCTACTATGATAACTCGGGAGACACTAAGGGTCACTTAACTTATCGTCCCAGTGAGACCTCAATTATCGCGAGGGAGCCTACGCCAGTAGAAACCATCAGACCCAATGACAGCACTACCCCTGACTTGGCCTCTCCCACCTCCACAGGCAACAGGTGCTCAGACTATCCAACACATAAACCCCTGTTGACAAGGGTCGTAGCATAAGGGAATAAGAGTCCTAGCCACAGATATACTACATGCAAGTCCTATCGTCCCGAGAGGTATTTCGGGTGCATCAACATCCCATTCCATCTAATACCCGGATACCAGCACGGCACGACGCATACAGACCATGATGGCAAGTAATGAATATCATAAGAATTTTTGGGGTTTCGGCACCGGCATACCCGGCACCGTAACCTAATACAATGAAATAAAGTAAACAGATCAACATCTCATCAATTCGTATCCAACATGGTTTTATATACAAAGATGAATGCAAGCATAAAAACCATCATGTAATCTATATAGTTATATATTATATATCAAGCCCAAATATCACCCAAAACCCACTCACTGTTAGCTTGCTTGTTGTTTAGTGTGTTCGGTAAGATTTACCTTGGTGCACGCACACCTGTATAGATTCTGAAGTCTGAGGATGCGTGAGAACATAGTTAGAAGTGTATAGGTGGGTCCCATGAGGGGTCCCAACATTTTATTTGAAGTTTGGTCAAGACAGCAAGGGCGGATGCAGGTACGGAGGCAGCCAGGTGAGTCCGTTCCTGGATCTGTCTAGGCCAATCTCTGAAAATAGATGGAACGGATTCACGGGCGGAACTTCCAAGTGAATTTGCTCGTGCATCCGTCCAAACCCTGAGACATTCCCGAGAGTGAACTAAGCCACAGGCGGATTTACCAAATGAATCCGCTCGTGGCTCCATCCAAGCTAAACAGCTAGGTTATTTCAGGCGAATTGACGGGCAAAAACACGATAGTGGATTCGTCGACTCTTTCTTTGAAATCTGGGAAGATTTCCACATCCAGCCTTCCATTTATGGAACCACAAGGGTCCTAGGATCAGGGAGGTGAGTCCATTCCTTCGTTGGGGGTCCTAAACACCTAGCCCTCCATAGGACTTAGAGGATTCAAGGGATTGGATCCATCTCCAAGGTTTTTCCCAAACTTAATCTAGGTCTTCAATGTTTTGAACAACAATTTAGGTCATCACAGTCATAAAGGCAGCAAGGGAGGGGAAGTGAGTCTCAATTTGAGTATTCATTACAGATTATTGGGTTCCCAAGGGAAACCCTAAGCTGGGGATCAATCCCAAGGGGGTCCCCAAACTTGAAAATGGAAAAGAGAGGGAGAAAGGTGACAACATTCACCTCAAGGATGAACCAATGGATGGCTTCCACCTCCACAGCTCCCTCCAATCTTCCCTTCAAAGCTTTCAAAGGTCTCCAAGTCTCCAACGTTTTGGGTAGGTAGGAGAAGTAAATGAGCCTTAATGGCGAAGCTTTGCTTTTAAAATTAGCTCCCACTTAGGGTTTGTTTGGCTTGGGGCTTTAAGAGTCAAAACTCATTTAAAAGCCAACTTAGGCAAGTGGGTCCACCTTGATGGCACACACACGAGCCAAGGAGACCAAGGGTGGGGTCCACCTTGTCTAGGTGCCTAGGTAGGATGCTCGGGGCACGGGGTATGGGTCCCACATGAGGAAAAGACCCAAAAGCCTAAAATAGTACATGCGGACTAACGGACGGAAGCAATCTTTATGAGTCTGTTCGTGTGTCAGTTGCTGTTGTCAAGGGTAGAATCCTAAAGAAACTGATTGGGCTTTGGCCCATACTTCAAAGGCCAATAAGGGGAGGGTATACTAACATTCACAAGGGCATTATCTTACCCCTCAATCGTCACGACTTGTCCATCGTGATCCCAAAGAGTTTTCTGATCGCGATGCTATGCTCATCGCCAAAAGAGGTGTCTAGGTGTGGGGACACTGGGAACGCCCTCCGGTACTCTTCACTTTGGGGACTCGTGCTAGGAGGATAGTCGACAAAATCACCATCGATAAATCTCCCCCACTGTCGGTTAAGGAACCTCTCTTCCACAGGCAGGCCCGGGAACTACTCAACAATCTTATGGCAAGGTTTGACCACAAGTGACAATAGCTCACCAGCGTACACGGCAGTAGAATCTACACATCATAAGAGAGAGAAATTATAATTAATAGCAAATCCGAGTGCGGATGTAACAGGACACCTCGGCCAAACCCTCCAATGGGAGAACATGTCGAGGGGATACCCTGGCTAAACCCTAAAACGGGCAGAACAAGCCAAGGCGCCACCTCGGCTAAACCCTTAAACGGGCAAGACACACCAAGGAACCATCCTAGCTAAGCCCTCGAATGGGCAGGACATGCCGAGGATTCACCCTAGCTACACCACAATCGAACAAAGCATACCAAAGAGCATAAAAAAGGGTGAAGTAAATACCTAAGCACAAAAGAGCAAAACAAGAGATTCCATTGATCAAGTTCAAACTATTCTAGGCGCCAAGCCTTTACAAAAAGGAACATAGGGAATCAAATTCCCCCTACTCAAGGGGCAGGTCGTGATCAGGAGTACGGAGGATCACGGTCACCAACGTTTAAGGTCGAAAGCTGATCGCCAGCCAATTGATCATCCATCGGCTGGTGGGCCCCTTGCTCATCGACTGCATCAACCTCCTCCTCTAAAGTGAAATCCTCATGGGCGAATATTGGACACCCATTGAAGCTGATATCGAGGTGCTCCACGAGGACCCAATCTCGCACCTCCGAACCTCCCTGCAGGAAGGTGTCTACCCCTTCCTCGACGATGACTTGAGCAAATTCTTCAGACTTCTTGAACTCATCCATCGCCATGATCCGGGCTTCGCACACTGCCACATCCCTCTCCCCAGCCACCTTCACTAGCTCTCTCAAAATCCTTCTTGCGGTTTTTTGCCTCTTTCTCCAAGGAAGCAACTTTCTTCGATAGATCATCTCATACCTTTGCTAGCTCTAACTCATTCTCAGCAGCATGATCATGCAAGGCCATCATTTCTTCCAGTTGGGTAGCCACCTCGGCAGTGTATAGGACAGTCTATCATCAAAGACAATTAAGTAAAAAATAAAAACAACAAGGGGTATGAAAATAAGGGAAAGAAGCTTACTTACCCCAATCATGGCCGAGTAGGAACGATTGGCAGCCTCCCCGTTGGTGAGTTCCTTCAAAACTGTGAGAACCCTCTGAGGCGGCTTCCCAAAATAATCTCTTGGGCAACTCGAGGATCACCCAGGGCAGTATCATCATCCTTTACAATCTAAAGAGGACCTCATTACGAACAGGACGAGGCTGCTCGATTGATGGCCGAGTAGGAACGATTGGCAGCCTCCCCGTTGGTGAGTTCCTTCAAAACTGTGAGAACCCTCGAGAGGCGGCTTCCCAAAATAATCTCTTGGGCAACTCGAGGATCACCCAGGGTAGTATCATCATCCTTTACAATCTAAAGAGGACCTCATTACGAACAGGACGAGGCTGCTCGATTGATGGTGGCAGAAGGTTGCAGCCTGAAGTCGAACCAGGGGCAAACAAAGAGAGGATGATCAGGAGGCGTGGCGTGGCGCGTGCGTGTTGAGGGGAACTCTCCTCGGCGGCCGGCTCATCCGTTCGGACTCACTTCCCCATTTTCTTCGCTAGACAGCTAAGGCAGCCAAGTACTTTTGAGACTCAACCACCACTGCAAAAATCCAAATAAAGCATTAATATTGGATCAAGTACAAACAACACGCATTCCAAAAATCTGCCTAAGAAATCACCAGAGCTCAACCCACACTCAACCAAGAGGGACCCCACAATCTCAAATGATCGAAGCTGTCGCAAGCCACCAGACTTGGCTAAAGCCAATGAGGCTTCATCCGCCGCGTCAAGAAAGGGTTTTGCATTCACCTATGCGTAGACAACTGCCCCCCATAGGGTACTAAAAGAAAACCCTTTCTCAGATTTGACGAAGAAAAATTGGTTCTTCCACCCATGGATTGATGACTTAACCTTGTCAAGAATTTTCACCACGTCCCTCTGGCGTAAATAATACCAACTGTCACCCTCAGGAAAACTGTACAGGGTGAAACAATGAACAAATAGATCCATGTTCACCCTTCTCTCTAACCGAGAGAAAAATATGCAAAAGACAACGACCAAACGCCAAACATTTGGGGCAAACTGGGCAAGGGCTAACTTATAATAGCGGAACTATATAATGAAGAAGTCATGAAAAGGCAGGCGGAGACCAGCTTCCAAATGATCTAAGTAGAGACACATCTCGTCCCGATTCTTGAAGCTGGCCCTTTCCCCATTCCTTGCCGCCCTAATCCTATAAGAGTCAGGGATACCTTACAAATCCCTGATCCCAACCAAGTCAGCTTCGTTCAGGCTACACGGGACGTCCCTTGCCACTACCTCTAACATAGGGTCCGCCCAGGCCGCAGTCGTGGCATGAGTCTCCATAAAGTTCTCACCCTCATCCTGTTCAACTGGAAGGGCAGGGGATTATGCCTCACCTATGGCACTCGACCCATCAAAGGCCAAATCTGATTGTGTTTCCTCTGAGTCAGAACTTGATGAAGAATCCTTGAGGGGAACCTTGATGGCCAGACAGACCGAAATATCAAAAGCCATTAAATAAATTAAGGGAAGAACGACTTACTAGTGACAGAGCAGAGCAACCCAAGCTAGGACGAGTAAAGCAAAACAACCCAAGCAAGCAATGGCTAACCGAGCACACTAGAGGGTGACCAAGACAACAGAGAGAAAAAGTTTTCAGTGAAGAAGGAATGAGCACCCACTAATTTATAGAGATTGAAGGAAGGCCAGAGATCACGCCTATAAGGTGCCACTAGCAGGGCTGACGTGGCACATTCCTAATTGATTTTAGTTTCCATTTTAAAATAACGGGAAAAATCAATACGTAAAAGTAATGGAAGGTTTCTAACAAGAAACAAAAAGAAGAGAGAAGTAATCAATGTGGGTCTGACAAAGAAAAAAAAAGAAGAAGTAATTAAAGTAGATTTTTGTCATCACCAATTTAAGGAGACCAAAGTTCAGAGCTGCAATGGAACATCCATTTATGTGGGCTGACAAAACGAAAAAGAAGTAAATTAATGCGGTTAAATGGAACTGACAACGAGATGGAACATCACCACCCACGCAGTCGTGCTCAGTGTTGCGAGTGGCCAGAACGTGCCGAGCAGCCTGCCCAGCCATGTCCAACACCACATGCGACCAGAATGCACCAGATTCGTGCCCAACCATGTCCAATGTCGCAAATGGTTAGAGCCAGCCGAGCAGTCTGCCCGGCCAAGCATCTAGACTCCCTGAAGAGCAGAACCAGCCGAGCAGATCTCCCCGAGTAGACGCCATAAAGAGCAGAACCAGGGCTAAGCATCCAGATGAGTAGACCTGACCAGCCAAAAAAATAAAAAAAGGGAGGAGAGAGAAGGGCCAGACCAAAACACAACATAGGTCAAAATACCTATCATTTTGAAACTCTCGACGAGCCCTACACAACTCACAACCTTTGGTAGTGATGTACGTGCTTTTTAGGCCATCCGAGTGCATTTCGAGGCATAAATGACCCTCCAAAGATTTCCCACACCACTTTCTAGCCGAGATCAAGCTTCAAGGGAGAAGAGGATCACTCCTCAGGGCCGCTATGGCACCCTGCGGAGTGGGAAGCATCTGTTATACCAAATAATGGTCCACCAACAAGAAGACGACACATGGAGGGAAACTTGGGTCGCATGACCCCCAACAATATGTTGCGCACTCCTAGTTAGACTCTAATTACTGACGCAGCTATAATGGGAAACAATCCCATAACTTGGGGGACACAGAACCCAACCAAATGATCAAGTGAGAGATGTATTGAAACAGGACTTGCCACCGCCTCAATAATTGCAAACCCTATATGTTGGCAGTATCATGGGTTAGGAAGAGAGAATGAGAGAAAATAATGTGTTGTATTCATTGATAGGTAAACCCCTCGATTTATAATAGAGGAAAAATTACAAAGAGACTAAACTAGGCAATGTGGGACTAAAACCCACATAGCCCACTTACACTTAATAACATAAGAAGAACAAAAGTACCCCAAAAAGACTAGAATACCCCCACGGTATTCTAGATTACATATTCCAACACTCCCCCTCAAGCTGGATTATATAAAGGGAAAATTACACTGCCACCCCCTGAGGTTTGTATTAAATACAGAGCGACCCCTTGTGTTTTTAAATTATACAGCCACACCCCCAGAGTGGACGGTAAGTGGACGGTGTTACATGATACATTTTAAATACCAATTTTGCCCTCTTCAAATACCCTGTTAATACTCAATGGGAAATTTCAACTTTACCCTTTTACCCTTATATACAAAACCCTAATGAGGTGTGAGCTTACCATTTTGCCCTTAGGGAAGCCCAAACTTCACACCCCTTCCCTTCCCCTGCTACTCGAACTTACCCGCTTTGCTGCAAGGCTTCTTCTAAAACCCTTCTTCTAGGGTTTTTGAAGAAATAATTGTTGTCTTGAGAAGAGCTATCCATCTCATGAACGGATTCAATAATCGCCTCTCAGGCAACGACATCTCTAAAATCCCTCCTCAAAAAAAAAAGAAAAAAAAAAGAGAAAAATAAAAACTTCGTAGAGAGAAAATCTCTCAATCTTTCAATCTCTCACAGCTCCTAACTCTCACAGTTACTGTGTCAAGTTAAAACCCCTTTGAAGAGATATATAAAACGCTTTATATGAAACTTACCCGCTTTGCTGCAAGGCTTCTTCTAAAACCCTTCTTCTAGGGTTTTTGAAGAAATAATTGTTGTCTTGAGAAGAGCTATCCATCTCATGAACAGATTCAATAATCGCCTCTCAGGCAACGACATCTCTAAAATCCCTCCTCAAAAAAAAAAAAGAAAAAAAAAAGAGAAAAATAAAAACTTCGTAGAGAGAAAATCTCTCAATCTTTCAATCTCTCACAGCTCCTAACTCTCACAGTTACTGTGTCAAGTTAAAACCCCTTTGAAGAGATATATAAAACGCTTTATATGAAAAGCCCCAAACATTTGATTCCAGAATGATTCCTGCAAAACACATGATCTCTGGATTTTTACTTGGATTTTCACGGAGGTTAAGGTTTCTACTTCCCCCTCCCCCTTGTATTCTCTTTTCGTGCTTTTTTGTCTTGGATCTCTGGATTTTTACTTAGGTTTCTCGCATTTTCGTCTCCTCCTGATTCTTCTTCATCTTCTTTTTTTCTTGTGTTAATTGAAAGTATGGTTTTGTCTTCTCTATGCATTTTGCCCCTTTTTACAGTTTCAGCTTTTCCTGCTAATTTCTTCCTTCTGTTTCGTATCACTACATCTTTTTGCAGAGCTTCTTTAGTTTTCTGGTTTCTATGTTAGCTTAGCATTTAATAAGATATTTTTACCTCACTAAACCATAAGAGACAACAAACTTTTTCAATTTTTCCTTTCCTTTTTAGGGCAAATCTTCTTGACCAAATAAAATTTGTGAAATCACTGAGTACATCAAACCAGTAGGCCCTCCACGTCTCCAATGTTGGAAGGAATTGTGTAAGACACATGGGGATTAGTAGGAAAAAAGGCTTGCAGAGCTCAAGCAATAGCCTCAGCTCTCTCTGTTCCATCTTCAATCGATCTCTTTACATCATGTATACCCTCTCTCTCTCTGTGTGTGTGTGTTTGTTCTTCAAGAGTTGAGCTCTAGCACTTATGCATAACCCATGGGAGGGTTTAATTTCATCTTTTTTGTTCAAGCAAATTCAAGCCGGGAGGGGAGGATGGGGGTGTGGTGGTGGTGTTAGGTTGCAGGGGTAGGGGCGGGTGGGTTGGGTTGCAGCAGGTGGTGGGGCCAATGGGATTGCAAAGAAGAAGATGAAGAAGAAGAAGAAGGGATGGTGATGGGCCCCATTAAGTCTATTTCGAGGGGTATAATAGTCATTTTAAGTCATGAATTACCAACACCGTACCACTTAACGGGAATGATATAACGGAGTGGGGCTATCTGTAACAACTAAACAAACCTCAGGGGGTGTGGCTGTATAATTTAGAAACACAGGGGGTCGCTTTATATTTAATACAAACCTCAGGGGGTGGCAATGTAATTTTCCCTTATATAAATAAGCAAAGAAAGAAGATCGAGCTTGAACTAAAGAAAAAATAACTCCTAATAATGCTAACACTCCCCCTCAAGTTGGTGCATACAAGGTACTAATGCCAACTTGAACAGAAAAAAGGAAAAAAAACTAAGTTGTAGCATAATCTCCCAAATAAACCTTCAAGAACTTGAAAAAAATAGGTCTTCAAAACCTGGGTAGACTTGAGCAGCAAACTTTCACCAATCTTTAACAGCTGTCCAATGATAAATCTCTGACTGATAATCTTGAAGATAAGCAACTAGCGCAGCAAGCAGCAGAAAAGATCAAGCAGCGGAAAAAATCAACCCAACTGTAGAACCTCATATAGGTAGGCAATAACCAAACATCTTCAATACTTTAATGCTTCAATCTCCCCCTTACGGCAAACTTAACCCAATAACAAAGTAGATACCCATTGGCCATGGTGAAAACTTTGATCTTCTATGTTTTGCACCAAGTGTTCCTGCAAGTTCTGCTTCTACAATGTCTGCAGGTGTACTGTACATAATCCCCCCCTCACGTGTAGTACACGTGGACATAACTGAGATGTTGTAAGAGATAGGGCAAAACCATAATATTCCATAATTTTTCAAGAGGTGCTAAGGGTAATGGAAAAGGAAGAAATGACACATTAGAGAATACCATTAACTTCCAAAGGGGATATGGGTATATGCCAAAGGTATATCTTGGGAGGTGGTGACGTGAAACGAGCAATGGGATAATGGACCATGGACAAAAACAATACAATACAGTAATCTTCAACTTTTTTCAAACGATCAAACTAATTCCAAAACACCAATCTCCAATGATCAGATCTGAATTATAAAAAAAAAAAAGGTTTGATTTTTAGAAGGAGAAGACACCATTCTTAAAAAACTTGATCGATCTTCACACAAGGAAAAACCAATGTGCAAAATTTCAAACTATTAACTCCCACATGCTAAATAGAATTAACGAAGATATCTGGACAACAATGGATGTAAGAAGCTTCAACAAAAAAACTTGGATCAGATTTGAATTAGTGAATAAGGCTAGGATCAAGCTCTCAAAGTAAGCCGGATATGAACCAAAAAAGCTTCACATAACTGAATAGGTTCGTAGTTGCAACCAATAACCTTGGAACACACTATTGTAATCCTAAATAAGCTGATCTCCAGGGTATTAGATTCGAGTCTTCAATAATGAAAGAAATTCGATCTCCAATAGTAGGATACTTAGTCTCAATAATAGGGCAGCAGTAGTCCACATAAAGGCAACAGTAACATGTCAGCCAGTCATGCTTACAGAAGCAAATCAATAGAACCAACAAGGTAGGTAGTAAAGCTCAATAGAACCAGCTCATATAAGATAATCACTCAGTAGATCCAATAGGTAGTTGAAGCAGCCAGCCACATAAGAGCAAGGAAAATAGGTTGATAATTGGAAAAATCGAGCCATAAGAATGAACTTGATTTTTTCCCAAAAATAACTGATAAATGATGCTGAAATATGGTTTGAATACTCCTCTGATATGTATAAGACTCTCCTCAAAATATGAGCTTGATCGGAAAACCCTAACCCTAAAATCGATTGTTGTTAGGGTTTTAGAAAACCCCAAAATTGAGATCGATTTAGGGAAAGGGGGTTGTAATTGCTGATGTAGACATGTAATAGATGCTGACCAAGGCTGCTAGAATGGAACCTCCAATGTGAACAATCAATCTCTAGTAAGAGTGAGACCTGATCTTCAAAGGGGAGAGACTCCAAAAAATCACAAAAGTAGAGCAGGGCAGCATTACAGCACTACAAAAGCATAAAAGACCTTCTTCAAGCCTTGAACTGATGAAGGAGAGTTATCTTTTAATGTTAGAACCACCTCCAAACAACAACAAACATCCCTAGCCCAAATCAGTTTTTATCAGGGTTTTGGAAAACCCTGGAAAGAAGAGATCGATTGGGGTAGGGGTCTTAAAAAAACTTGGATAGGTGCAACATTGAGGTCGATTGGTTCTTGAAGTGGGAGTAATTAGCCCTCCAAAAATTAGCAAAAATTGAAACCTGAAAGTCAGAGTTTTTGGCAAGTAACCAAATTAACAGGTTAAGGAATTTTTGTTGTAGAAACAAATCCAGCCATTAGAAAGGGTCCAAACTTAAGTCGAGTAGGGCTTATAGTAATAGGGAATCACCCCCAAAAGATCAGCTACATCTAAAAAAGAAAATACCAAAATCGATTGGAGTCAGGGTTTTGAAAAACCCTGACAAGTTGAGATCGATTAGGGTACGGTGGTTGGAATTAATTAAAGCTTGGAGAAATAGGAAATAGGGAATGAGGATAATGGAATAGGGTAGAAAGGGGCTGGAGAAGGGTGCATAGGGAGCTCCAATGGTGGAAGGTCAGCCTTCAATAATAATAGGAAGTCGATCTCCAAAAAATTCTAGAAAACCCCAAATCACAAAGATGATTCTAGCAGTATTTTACTATGAAAAAGTATATAGAATAGAGGAGGGCAGCAACTAAATCATTGGTCAGGGATTTTACCTCATTAGTGATGCCCCCTTACAAGGAGAAGAAGAAGAAAACCAGAGAAAGAGAAGCCGAGAGAGAGAGAGAGAGAGAGAGAGAGAGAGAGAAGAAGGAGAGGTCGATTGGAGAGATGGAGTAGGATTTTTTCTCTTTTTCTAACCGAGATCAGACTAGCTCTAATACCATGTTGGTAGAATCGTGGGTTAGAAAGATAGAATGAGAGAAAATAATGTGTTGTATTCATTGATAGGTAAGCCCCTCTATTTATAATAGAGGGGAAATTACAAAGAGACTAAACTAGGCAATGTGGGACTAAAACCCACATAGTCCATTTACACTTAATAACATAAGAAGAAGAAAACTACCCCAAAAAGACCAGAATACCCCCACAATATTCTAGATTACATATTCCAACACTATATATAGAGGAAGGGGGACCACAAAGAGGTACGTTTACTTTTTAGGCTTTGACTCTTTTCGTACCCTTCTCTTACTGTTTTGCCGGACTGACTTTGGCATCGGAGAGTCCCTCCTCGGAGTCCGCTCTAGGTCTCTTCAGTGCCCCTTCACCTTTTGTAGGTATTCGCGTCATCCAACTACATTCCGGCGGCAATAAGTACCAACAGGTGGTGGGCAATTGAACCAAGCCATGGCAGGATTTCCACACCATAATCCTACAAATCCACAGGCAGGGGTTTGTCGAAGCTCCTCTGGCTTCTCTTCGATTTCTTTCTTAGTGTCATTCTCCACATTGCGGATTTCGGAGATTGGCTTTGTTCGGAAGAGAGATTCGACATCTCTGAAGCTAGCGATTGCTGCATCTTCACTGGACCTCAAAGATACTCTTATGGCAGATTCATTATGGTATTTTACAGAAAAAAATGAGGCCTTAAATTCAGTTCTATGAGGATTACTCTCACTAGGAGTAACTGGATTCTCATAAATTCCAATAATTAATCCCTTCTCAACAATCATGTTGCAGTCGCATAAAAACAGGTTCCTTATTTTCTTTTTTCAGTCCTTTCTCCTCCCAAACCAGACGAAATGTAATGGCAAATATTCCCTGCGTTGCTCCGCTTCACTCCATCCGTGTCGTCTCAACCCTTTCGTGTGTCTCGACCTAGGGCTGCTCCCATCACAAATTTGGATTAGGTGAGAAAAACCCCTCCACATCTCTGGGATTGGTGGCAACGCGAGGCAACAGGGGATGGGGGCAGGGATGGGAACGACTACAAGGGTGGGGCTGGAGTTGTAGGAAAGGGGTTGGAGGAGGAGGAAGACGAAGAAAGAAGAAGAAAGAAGGGTAAAATTGTCTTGCACATTTCAAAGTTAACTCCTCCCTAACACCATCAGCCTTCATAGGTGTGGATGTAATTGTTTAAACAACGGGAGTTTCTTGTAATTGGTTCAAACACGAGGCAGCTGGATGTAATTTGTTCAAAAGTAAATAACTAATGATCTCGAGGGTTTTTGAAGATTTAATAAGTTATAATGAATGAGGAAAATGAGAATCATGAGACTACAACAAGTGAGAGACATGAATTGAGAGTGAATCATATTTATTGGGGGGGGGGGGGGAAGGAAGGTCCGGGTTACAAAGTTAAGGATGTATCCATTTAGGGTTCTGTTTTGGGTCATGGAATATTCGGATCCAATCACATCCGATCCTTTTACATCTCTACTTGCACGTAGGTCTGTAAACGGATCGGATTCGGATCGGATATGGATCGGATGTCAACAGATTCGGATATTTCCTGGTCGAATACAGATACCTCTAAACGGATTCGGATGGATTCGGATGCGGATCGAATTCGGATTTTCGACCATCCGTTTACACCTCTGCCTTGTGTAACCCAAACCTTTTTTTTTTATGAAACAACAAAGTGAAGTGTAATCACACAAACCACACACCAATCCCAAAAGGTTAATCGTAACCCGAACCTTCTTCCCCCTAGTGGATTCAATTCACTCTCAATCCATAGTTTTAGATTATGATTCTCTTTTCCTCGTATTCTAGAATCTGTTGAATCTTCAAAAACCCTCAAGATCGTTATTTACTTAATTTTTTATAATTAAGTATTCGGATTCGGATTTTTATCGGAGTATTCGGATTTCCGAATATCTCTAATCGAATACGGATGCAGATTGAATTCGAATTTTCGATTATCCATTTATAGCCCTACTTGCACGGGGTTGGGGGCATTATCGACTTCGTCCTATTGTGGTAAGACATTAATGACCTAAGATGGTGGCAGACCCTTCAGGCCTTCACTGTAAGGTAAAAGGAAACCCCAAAATTTAACGTGGGTGTGCCGGTGTGGAGTTATATATGGCTCTGAAACAAATTGCGGCTCGATAATTGGTGCTCTGGCCACCTTCGCAGACCGTGAAACAGCAGACGGAAAAAAGATTGTTTACAACAGAACCTCATGAGCAGGTTGGCTTCCTTTACTTTCAATGGACAAAAAGTGAAAGGGATTTTCCGGCCATATTGTCGATTTCTCTTTTGTTTTCGATTGTTTCTATTTTATACTTAAAACTTCATTCATTCTTTGTTCATCTGGGTTCAGGCGATTGAGAGCATTCAAGCGATGGATGAGGTCTCAGGGGATCGAATGCAGCAATACTCTCGAAATAATCGACGACGGCTGTGAACAAGGGTTCTCCGTGAAAGCCCTCTGCGGTTTAGCAGAAGGGGATCTTGTTGCAACCATACCCAAGAGTGCTTGCCTCACAATCCAGACCTCTGCGGCTCGGGAAATAATTGAAGACGCAGGATTAGCGGGTTTGTTGGGCCTTGCGGTTGCCCTAATGTATGAAAAAAGCTTAGGAGAGGTGTCGGCTTGGGCCGGGTATCTGCAGCTTCTACCTGACAGCGAATGTGCGCCCTTGGTCTGGACCTTGGATGAAGTTGACTCTCTTCTTAATGGGACTGAACTGCACAAGGTATGGAAAGCTCATATTTTGTTTGTTGACTGGTTATCATAAATCATGGCTTTTGTAAATGGAAGTATATGTATTGTAGCTTGGGTTATTACGTTCTCTATATATATATATAGGAACTGTTGTTTGAGTGAGCTAGGTACGGAGCTAGTTGTTCTTGTTTGTAGTTAGGCTAAACTGGAATGATACGATGACGAAAACAAAGAGCTAGCTTATATATATTGGGGTGGAGTATGTTTCTTTGAATGGCAAAAATCAGTTGACATTTGGCCTAATTAGCTAATTTTTTAGATGAATATTGGACATATGTGGCAAGACAATATGGGTTGATTTCATTAAGTCAAAAATGTTTGCTTGTTTAAAGAAGATCTGAGGAGTCTAAACTTTTTTTCTTCTTCAGGAATTGGTGTAAAGTTAATTGCATTTCCATACTATATATTCGTTGTTGGGAAAAGGCTGGGCATGTCGCCAGGGTGCCCAACATGTGTCATCCTCTCTCCTCCCCCTTTGGAAAAGGCCTCCTTGCCCTCCTGTGTCCAGCCATGTGATTGGTGTAGGCCGCTAGCTTACTGAAAGCTGGCAGCATATGCAACCCTCTCTCTTCTTTGTTTTAGTATTTGTTTGTTACTGTATACCATAAGTTTGGGCAAGTGAGATTCCAACTGTGTCTTGACCAAGTTAAAGGATGGGAAGTTTCCCACATGCACTCTATGGAGAAGCCTATCTCCTATACTGTTGCCATATTATAAAAGAATGTTCCTTATGCAGTTTAGTGGGAGATTCAGGAATTGTACACATTGAAATGGAGGCAGACAGATGACTGTTAGAACTTGATATGTACTTCAAAGAGTCTTAGTATTAAGCTAAGGGGATGTCTCTCACCTACACTGTCCTCCTGTTATCCCATGGCCTTACTGCAAAAGAAAGTCCCTAACTTATGCTTTTTAGTTAAGAATGTAGCCGCCATAACAAATTTCGTTCATCGTGCTGTTTGATGGGAGAGTCAGGAAAGTAACATGGAGGCTTATGTCCTGAGTTGAAGTGTTAGGTTACATTGAACCAATTTTTACTTCCTGGGTTCACATATTATTGAGCATTTGTATGATAAATTGTTTGTCATACCTGCACTGCTGCATATTATCTAATGCAAAATGTCATCGCCCTTAATGTTGTTAGTTAATTTTGGCTGTCTGAAGCATGTTGCTGTTCTCCTATCACTTATGTTAGGATGTCCCTGGATGAATGTAAATGCTGCTGGCATCTGCTATAGCATGTTAAAAAAAACAAAGCTTAATAAGAAAGCCCGATAACTTAAGAAACAACAACAAATCAACAACAACTCAGCCTTATCCCAACTAAATGGGTCGACTGATAACTTAAGTAACATACATCAAAATTCAAATGAAACCCAAACAGAAAATAAGAGGAACGTCTATGATTGCATCAGTTCCTTCCAGGTTGAAAAGAGTTGGTCCTGATGTGGAGCAGGAAAAACCGGTAGTTTGTTATGGGTTGTGCATATCACTTCCTAGGTGGAAGCTGCACAGACATGATTGATTGCTGTGAATTAACACAACAACTTGATGTCCTTAAAGCATGACAATAGAATCAGCATCTGTGTCAATTAAAGCCAGTTGTCAAACAACATAGTACTCCCAATAGTAGATTGCATAACTTGAGCTCACTGACATAGCAAATGATTGTGTTTTCAAATCTTTAGAATAAAATGGTATATATTCATGAAAGTGAACTTGCTTAATTGAGTCTGATGCTGGCAGCCTAGGTTTATGGATTTTTCTAAAGCTTTAATACAAAGAAAGGTGGTGGGGCATTGGTAGGGTTAAATGGGGTTTATAAAGAGGGGAATAGAAGATAATGTATCTTAAAAAAAATAAAAATAAAAGAATACAATATGGATAGAAGAAGAAAAGAAAAGATACTGTTGTGGGGCTGTAAACAGCACCGAGTGTAGTAACTAGGGAAAACAACATATATCAATGGGAGAATGGTTTTTAAGATTAGGAAACCTCATGTAAATCCAGTATCGGAGAGATTAGGGACTCAAAATAGAAACTAGAATTTAGAAACTTCCCAAATAACGTCCTTGATTTAAAAACTCAGCAAATAGCAAGTTGCCAAAATCAGTAACTATCAAAAAGCAACTAATAAATTTAGAAGGTAAAAAACAGAAAAAGGGCGTACAGTGCACGAGGCTCCCGACACTGCAGGGTCTGGGGAGGGTCATAGTGTACGCAGCCTTACCCCTGATTTCGCAGAGAGGCTGTTTCCAGACTTGAACCTTTGACCACTCGGTCACAATCATAGTGTTAAGTCTCGTTTCGGAAGGCCATTTCGGCCAGACCGAAATTGCGCCAAAGTATTGTATTTTTTCAATGAGTTTTGCCTGGCCATCTCTGGGTGTAAAATGCCGAAATGACCAAAATACCAAAACGAAATGGCCGAAATTTCAATGAAACGGTCATTTTTAGACCGAAACTACCGAAATTTCCGAAACGAGACTGACCGAAATTTCCGAAATATTGCATTTTTTTCATTTCGACATAGCATCTTGTTTCGGCCTGGCCGAAATATCCGAAATTTCGGTGAGATTTTGAACTATGGTCACAATGGAGCAACTTTATTGTTGCACCAAGGCCTGCCCCCTGAGGTAGAAAACAGAAACAAAAATTGAAATTAGAAACAAGGGACAGAGTTAGAAAGAAACTGAAATAGCAAGTCCAGATTTAGTAACTATTGGGAAACAGCAACTATAAGCAAAATTAACATATCAAGTTCCTACATAGAAACAAGGAATCAGATTAGGAAACTCATATGAACCACAATAATGAGTGCATCAGTAATTAATGACTAATAGAGATTAGAGAATAGAAACAAAGAAGAGTTGTTGCTGTAATAGAATCTAGACATGGCAGAAACTGTCCACTGAAGTAGGAATCGATGGAGTGAACTGCTGTTTTGACACAATATTCTGATCTGAAACTGAAAAGAAACCATCAGCAGTTAGTCGGTGGTTTAATATTAAGAAAACGCAGAACTGAATGGTAGACAGATCACAGATATTTGTAGGGATGAAGAAAATAGAACCTATCCTTGATTGTATGAAGAGAAAAGAAACAAGGATATGTTAGGCCTCTTACCTAACGGTTGAGAAGGTCTCTCACCAGCTCTAGCCTTGGCATCTCACCAATGTTTCCCTACTGCATCCCCACAGTAGAGCAGTTCTAAATCCCACAGAATTACAGAACCATGCTGTCTCTCACAGAACTCAGCTAGCATAGAGCTAACAAGTTGTCCAAATTGTGTGTGTGTGTGGGGGGGGGGGGGGAAGATGTCTTTGCCCTTTTTCTTTATTTATAGCTTTAAGGAAAAGTACATAAGAGGTAGTAATGCTAAGGAATATCTTACTACCTAAGATTCTTACAAAATAGCATTCATCTAGAAACTTATCAAAATAACAACTACTACAGTTTGGAATTTAGTAACTAATACCCAGCCTTCTAGAAACAAACTTAAATAAAAATGTACAACTTGAATAGGACCCCATGACCCACGCTAGCATTAAACCCTAGTCTGAACCATGGCTGGTTCAAACCAGAACAAAATCTGGTTCAACCACAATCACAGGACCAATGGCTGATTTCCTACATCCAAAGGTCCTTCTCAAAAGCTGACTCCTATTTAAACTAGAACTTGCCCAATCCTAATACGACTCAAACAACTTTTTTTTTTTTGCCCAATAATCGACTGAAAAGAGCATATCTAGACTCCTTGCTGAGTAGGGATCAAAGACTAGTTACCACGTCCAAAAATCCTAATATGACTAGGACCAAACAACCAATGAGGCTTTCAAACTCCTAAGGCTACTCGTTATAGACTTAAAATGTGTGGATTCCCTTTGAATAAAAAATTGTCTTCAAAATTGAGCCTATTACAATTAAATCCCCTAAATTTAAAAGCCCTATGCAACTAATATCAAAATAGGGCCTAAGGTGTTACTGCTTACTGGAAGATGTAATGCTTGTACCAATCTTCATGACTTAAGTTTACATATGCCTAATGTCGACCATAGTATGGATAGGCAATTTTGTTCCTTTGGTGAAAGGCTTGTCCCTAGTTGTCAAGGTGCCAAGGCAGTGGCTGGACGCCTTGTTGCTTAGGCGGGTGCCTATGTGACGAAAGCCTGCACAGAAAGAAACATACATTTAGGTTTGGGTAATAGGGTTTATACTCCGTAGCTTACTTGGTAATGTCAGTGTGTATCTCCTTGCATTGTAATATTATTTACAATAGCATATAAATCAGTGATATTAAAAGAAAAGTTGATGAATATGGTGCCATGACTAGGTCAAAACCTCGTTAAGGTGCAGAAGGCGACTGCCATATTCACCAGAATAAGGCGACTTCATTTCTTGCCCATCCAAACATACATTCTTGCCTAGGCATTGGCGACACCTTGACTACCATGGGGCTTGTCTGACTTGGCAAGAGACATCCTGTGGCACACTACTGATTGTGATCCTTCCTCCTTGTCCTCTTCATCTTCTTCAACCCCTAGTCTGAATTAGTTTGAAATGGATCACGTTGATACATTCACTGATACTCCATACAGTTTGATCTTCTCATTTTCATCTCCCTTTTCAAACTTCATGCTCTCATGCTTAGAACTTGTGTAACTCAAGTAGATATATGTTCAAATGATATCCTGGAATTAGCTATGAGTTGCATCCTTTTGATCCCTGGCATCTCCCGATAGGTTAAAATGTTCTCCACTTGTGTGCCCCAATGAGTAAATGATTTTTATTTTACTATTTTACTTTGTGACTTTGAGCTTGATTCCATAGTCTTGGGCCTCTTGGCCTGTGTGAGGGTGAAAAGTTGAAATGATATACCATGGAGGTTTGGCTCAGTGTGCCTTCTTGGTTTTGTCTTTATTAGTCTATTTGTCTAGTAGGAATATAGGATGATGTAGCAGCCAAAGGTGTTGAACGGTCTTCTCTCCTTTTACTTCAGCCATTACTCATCATAGCCATCACAAGTCGTTGAGCTGAGGTCTCAAAAGTGATATTAGTAAATTGCTAGCTTTGTTTTAGTTTCTTTGCAGCCCTCTTGCAATTCTCTTACCATCTCAACTCAGCTTGGATTTTGTGAAATTGTTGCCCATCTTAAATAATTTCCAGGTTTGTTTTTACTAATTTGATGTTTTTATTCAAAGAGCACATTTCCCATGATCATACCTGCACCATAACTAGGAAGCCTAGTCCCATCTGGTAGAAACACAAATCTCAGTGCTCCTAGGAATAGGAGAGGATCCCAACTCAAATAGGAAAAGAAAAAAGAAACTAGAGAGCAAAGAAAAAACTTTGGATATATGGGGTAAATTAAAGTAACCGGAAGAATATCTCAATTGTACCACACTTAGGGGTCTGTGCTAGAAAGATTGACTTCTTTTGGGGTTAACATTGTGTAGTTGGATCACTTGGATGATTAGGGTCTGCAGGTTAGTATTTCAGAACCTTGAAAAGAATTCAATCCAACTGGTACTTGGCTGGAAAGAACTCTTCAAATAAATGGTACTGATGAAGGAAATATGCAGCTTATGTTGACATATGGGGTGTCTACTATTATGCCTTAGGTTTTGGTGATGAAACTCACATTGAGATGATGGTCCAAGGGATTACTAATATTTGTGTTAATATCAAAGGATCTATACAATCCCAAGTGCACAAGTGGACTGTCATACTTTAAATTAGATTTCAGTTGATTAAATGCAAGCCATTCCTTGAGATTTGGGCAAAGTGGTATGGAAGCTTGAGGAACATAATTGGAAAGCTTCATCAAGTCCAAATCCCAACATTTGTTTAAGATTTCAAGAGTTGGAAGCATCATTAAGAGTTCAAGCTCCATTGACATGGGACTTTGTATTTAACTTGTATTTTCTCTTAGTTCTATATAATCTATCTCTCTCTTTTAGCCTGAAAAGCTCATAATTAAGTCACTTAAGCCCTAATGGAACAAATCCCCATAATAGGAGTTTGACTCTAGTGACTTGAGTATATCTGGGCATAGATACTGTTAGAACATCAGAATCTTATAAATAGACTAGAATAACCAGAGAAGAAAGAAGGGAAAGAAGAGAAGAAGAGAGGAGGAGCACGCAAGTTCCAAAGGTGGGAGAGAACCTGTGGCTAGACTAGAATGTTCTACCGCAGGTCTGCCCCTCTTCTATTTATAATTAAAACATAATAAAACGCATGACACTAATGCCCCTGCAATCAACCGACATTACAAAGGACTCAAGAACTGATAGAAAAGAAAGAGAAAGACCAAACAGCCCCTAATGCTAATACTTCAACACTCCCCCTCAAGCTGGAGCATATATATCACCCATGCTCAGCTTGTTACAATAAGAATGAAAACTAGGAGCAAATAGAGACTTGGTATACACATCAGCTAGCTGATTAGACGAAGAAACAAATAGTGTCTCGATCAACTTCTTCAAAACGGCATTGTGAACGAAGTGACAGTCCACTTCAATATGTTTGGTCCTCTCATGAAAGACCGGATTACTAGCAATATAGATGCCTGCCTGATTGTCACAATACATCTTCATAGGACTCGGGGATTGGAAAACCCATCTCAAGAAGTAGCAAACGGTGTCTCGATCAACTTCTTTAAAACGGCACTACGAATGAAGTGATAGTTCACTTCAATATGTTTGGTCCTCTCATGAAAGACCGGATTACTAGCAATATAGATGGCTGCCTGATTGTCACAATACATTTTCATAGGAGTCAGGGACTGGATAACCCATCTCAAAAAGTAATGACCGTATCCATATCAATTCAATAGCAGTATGAGCCATAGTTCTATACTCTGTTTCAGCACTAGAATCGCAATCGTGGGTCTTTCTTGCTTTGCCACGTAACTAGGTTTCCACCAACAAAGTACAATATCCTGTGGTAGACCGACGATCACTAGCCGAACTTGCCCAATCTGCATCAACGTACGCAACTAACTCCATATGTCTATTGGGACGATAAATAAGCCCCTTTCTAGGAGCACCCTTAAATTTCGCAGAACCCGAATAGCTGCATCCCAATTAGACTGACAAGGGGATAGTATGAACTAACTGAGAACCCCAACAATAAATGATATGTTTGCCTAGTGACAGTCAAGTATATTAACTTCCCAATCAAGCTTCTGTAGGAGTGCACATCTTTAAGAGGTTCACCATCATCAATCCCAAATTTTTTATTAGGATCCATAGGAATATTCCCTTTTTGCTTCTAACAATCTCAATCCCAACAAACACTGAATGGTTTGAAAAACACTGAGAAAAACCATAACCAGTCACAATAGCACTAAACTTCTTGAATCACGCCCGAGGGGACTGTTTCAACCCATAAATAGCCTTGTGCAACCTACACACACGTCTACCATTCTCCCCCTGAGCAACATACCCTGGAGGTTGCTCCATATAGACCTCTTCGAGTAAGTCACCATAAAGGAAGGCATTCTTAATGTCTAGCTGGAATAAAGGCCAATCAAAATTTACAGCCATAGAAATAAGAAGATGAACTGAATTCACAGGAGAGAAAGTCTCAAAGTAGTCAACACCATAAGTCTGGGTGTATCCCTTAGCTACCAGGTGAGCTTTAAGCCGCTCAACAGAACCATCAGAGTGATACTTAATAGTATACACCCATCTACACTTTACCAGGTCTTTGCCAGGAGGTAAGTCCACCAACTCCCATGTTTGACGAGTCAATAAGGCGTCCATTTCCACATCCATGGCTTTCTTCCTAGCAGGAATAGCAAGGGCCTCAGTGTGGGTGCGAGGAATGGTATTAGTAGGCGGTAAGTGAGCAAAACTATGGAAACAAGATGGAAGATGGGAGAGTGACACAAACTTATTAGTGGGATATGCAACTAAAGATTTTTGGGTGCATGAGCGTTTACCTTTACGAATGGCAACTGGTGAGTCATCTGGTTCAGCTGGTAAGTTAGGATCCGCACCAGAGGTTGAGGACGGTACGGGAAGAGATGGAGATGGGCCAGTAATATTTGTACTGAGCTGCCCAATATGCTTCTTGCGCCGATACACCTGCAATGGAGAGGTAGACAAAGGAACAACCACATGGATGGGAGGAGGGTCAGACACTACTAAAGGATCACTCGACAAAGTGGGCTGATCAGAGAATTAGGAGGTACCTTCAAAGAAGGTGACATTAGCACTAACAAATTGCCTCCGAGTCATGGGATCATAACACCGGTACCCTTTATGAGTACGGGAGTAATCCAGAAAAACACACTTAGTTGACCTAGGGTCTAACTTATCACATGGTTGATGGAGATTATGAACAAAGCAGACACATCCAAAAACCCGAGGCGGTAAGTTAAAATTCGGTAAGTCAAGAAATAAAACAGAGAAATGAGACTTATCATCAAGCACAGAAGAAGGCATTCGGTTAATTAAGAAACAAGCAGTAAGAAGTAAGAACTGCATCACACCTAAAGTGTTTAGGCACTTGCATATGAAGCATAATAGCACGGGCGACCTCAAGTAAAAGTCTATTTTTGTGTTCCGCTACCCCATTTTCTTGATGGGTATAGGAACAACTGGTTTGATCCAGTAGCAACACAAAAGAAGAAATTTCATGCAACAATGCTGTTTAAGGTTACTCACGATAGGGGGAGTGTCCCTATCCTGAGTTGTGTTGAATTGTAGAGTTTAGGTTTATGTCTATGTTTCCCTTTAGTTATTTACTTTGTGTTATCGGACCTTGACTCTTAATAGGTTCCTACTAAGAGTTCATTACCGAAATACATTATAAAGTGTAAGGGTTCATTACTAAAATACATTATAAAAGGTAAGGCTGGACCACGGTAAGTGATGTTTAGTCGTATCATGTTCCAGCATTTGTGTTTGTGTTAAAGAGGGTGTACCTTTATACTGTGGAGTGGTTTATAGTGTTAGGTGTTTTGGTTAAGCTACGTTGTCAAGTTAGATTTTCCTATTATATCTAGGAGACTAGGAGTAGTATTCTAATTAGTTAGAGTCGGCTAAGTAAGAGTTTGGTTTCTGTTATAATCCTAATATGAGCATTATAAATAACATGTGGTTGGCGGTAGAACTATTCAGTCTATCGTCCAACTCTCTATCTATTTCCTCTTCTTCTCATCTACAGATCCTGGTTTGTTAGGTTCAGATTTGTTACATGGTATCAGAGTGATGAAGAAGAAGAGAAAAAAATTCTGCAAATCTGAGAAGAGAGAAGGTCTCTAAGTCTGAAAAAAAAGATGGGTTCTTGCTGTTTCGATCATGCCTGTTGCCACTGTATCTGATTTCTCGGTTTCGTATACATGATTTCTGTGTCTGGTTTGCGTTCTGCTGGGCATGGATGTTGTCAAATGAGCTGTTGAATTTGCTAAGGGTATCGTATAATGTTGCTAAGGGGTTTCTTGGCGTGCTACTGCTGTGATATTGGCGCTTTAATAGCAACTCATGTTGATATTTACTCCTTATGTCCGCCCCTGGTTTCCACTACGCGACTGCCGAAGGCTCAAGACAACTAACGTGGCTGTATCTATCCACTATATCTGCTGCTATTGCTATCGTTGTCTGCTACTCTGCTGGCCGGTTGAGTCTGCTACTGTGATTGAAGAACTGATATTGCTGCAAATTGATGGAGTCAAGATTTCGAATTTTTGATTTCGATTGCCATTGCTTTTATTCGCTGAAGCTTCTCCCGCTTGCTGTTGGCTCCTCCCTCTTGGTTACTGCACTCACCCCAACCCCTTAGTTCTCGTGACGAAGGTAGAAGACACCTCGTTCGTGGTTTGGTTTTAAAACTTTGTTTTTTCCAATTTTAACCTTGCCTTTGAATCTTATTCAATTTGTTAGTTTACCAGCACCTTGTAATCAGATCAGAGTACAAAGAAAGAAGAAAAAAGAGAGAAGAAGAGAAGGGAGAAGAAGCTTGCAAGTCTCAAGAAGGGAGAGGACCTGCGGACAGAATAGAATAATCTGCCGCAGGTCTGCTCCTTATTTATTTATATTAGAATCCAAAAAATAATAGGACAAGTATGCCCTTACATAAAACCGACTTGGCTAAGAGCAGAAATAAAACTAAGTACAAGTACAATTCTGCCCCTATAACTACATATCTCAACACTCCCCCTCAAGCTGGAGCATATATATCACCCATGCTCAACTTGTTACAACATGACCGAAACCCAGGAGCAAATAAAGACTTTGTGAACACATCAGCAACCTGATCAGATGAAGAGACAAACATAGTCTCAACTAGCTTCTTCAAGTCGGCGCTGTGAACGAAGTGACAATCCGTCTCTATATGCTTAGTCTTCTCTTGAAAGACCGGATTACTAGCAATATAGATGGCAGCCTAGTTGTCACAAAACATCTTCATAGGGGTTGGAATTAGAAACTCCATCTAAAGTAGGAGAGATCTAATCCACATCAACTCTGCAGTAGTATGAGCTAGGGCTCTATACTCTGCTTCAGCACTGGACCTGGCAACAATAGTTTGTTTCTTGTTTCGCCACGTAACCAGATTTCCTCCAACAAGGTGCAATACCCTGTAGTAGAACGAAGGTCACTAGTCGAACCTGCCCAATCTGCATCAGATAGGCAACAAATTCCATATGTTTATTTGGACGATAAATTAATCCCTTCCCAGGGGCTCCCTTCAAATACCGAAGAACTCGAACTGTAGCATCCCAGTGAGACTTACAAGGGGAATGCATAAACTGGTTGAGAACCCCAACAACGTAGGATATGTCGGGCCTAGTGACTGTCAAATACAACAACTTTCCAATCAAGCTTCTGTAGGCATGAACATCCTTAAGACCCTCACTATCATCAGAGCCAAACTTATGATTAGGATCTATACGAATATCTACTGGTTTTGCAGCAAGCATACCAATTTCGGTCAGGAGATCTAACACATATTTTCTTTGGGACAGGGTGATTCCCTTTTTACTTCGGATAACCTCAATCCCAAGAAAGTAGTGAAGCTGACCCAAGTCCTTAGTTTGAAAATGTTGTTGTAAGTAATTGTTTACCTCCTTGATCCCACTTTCATCATTCCCTGACACAATGATATCATCAACATAAACAACCAGAGCAACCAATTTCTCTCCTTGGCGGCGAGCAAACATAGAATGGTTTGAGAAACACTGGGTAAAACCAAAACCAGTCACAACAGAGCTAAACTTCTCGAACCATGCCCGAGGAGACTGTTATCGCCCATAAATAGCCTTGTGCAGCCTACACACACATTTATTATTCCCCCCCTGAGAAATATACCCTAGGGGTTACTCCATATAGACCTCTTCAAGCAGGTCACCATAAAGAAAAACATTTTTGATGTTCAACTGGCAATGGCCAATCAAAATTCACTGTGTTGGGAGAAAGGGGGAGTCGTGAATAGGCTAGCATCAGCCCCTATTCATGACTCCTCTATTGGGGGTATTTTTGTCTTTGTTTTTTGTTATGTTTTAACCTATTTTAATGATATGTTTTGGGGGCAGTTACTCTAACGACTGCAGCCCCAATTGCCCAGTTTCTCTCCTTTCTTCTTCTTTCTCCTTATTCTTCCCTTATATTTACATGGTATCAGAGCAGGGACTGTAGGAGTCGATCATTCATCCTTAATCCTTTCTCTGTTCCTGTGTTTTAATTCGAAGAAGCCTGCAGTTTTGAAGACTTAAAGTTTTGGATTTTTTCGTGGTCTATTCTTAAAGGGGATGCAACACCCTTTGCTGCAGTCATGTGGTTTTATGTGAGACTAGTTCATGACTATACACAGGTTTTGTGGTTTTGTCTTTGGTATGTGCCAAGGTTGAGATCGATTCAGGTTTTGTAATTGATTTTATTGTTTGGTGGTGATTACTTGCTGCTGGCTGGTGTCTGTGATTTTATTATAATCTCAGAAGTGCTTGCTGTCCATCAGTTTCAATCTGTCCGGGACTTCTTTGTGAAGATTTAATTTGTGTAGTGAAACATGGGTGATGCAAAGACCACTGTGACTGAGCTGTCCTCTTCTCATCGTATTTCCGAAAGGAAACTTGAAGGGATTTCTAATTTTCAGCAATGGAAAAAGGTGGTTCGATTGGCCTTGACGGGGCGTGATCAACAGGATCATCTCACAAAGCCAAAGCCTGAAGGAGATGCGACATGGGATACGGTTGATGCAAGAATATTGAGTCAGATGTTGAACTCAATGGATAATCAGATTGCAGACCTGGTTACTCTCATTGACACAGTAAAGGAGTTATGGGACTACTTGAATGTCCTCTATTCTGGGAAGGACAACTTGTCTCGAATTTATGACTTGTCCCAGGCTTTTTATAAAGTGGATCAAAAGACTCTGACTGTAACCCAATATTTTGCGGAATTCAAGCGGCTATATGAGGAGCTGAATTCCATTCTTCCTATCACATCTGATGTAAAAGAGATGCAGCAACAGCGAGAGCAGCTGGCTGTTATGGTATTTTTGGGTGGACTTCGAAAAGAATTTGAGCTAGTACGGTCTCAAATCCTCGGTGGGGATAGAGTCACCACCCTTTCAGAAGCTTTTTCAAGACTTTTACGGGTTTCTCGTGAGAACTGCCATGATTCCTCTCATGGTAATGAAAGTTCAGCCCTTGCAGCCTTTCCCAACCGTGGGTCCAGTGGTGGGACAGGTACGGGCAGCAGTGGTGGTAGCCGTGGTCGTGGGTCAGGGAACAGTAAAGCACCCACATCCGGTACTTCAGAGACTTCAGGACAGGTGCGCATTGTGGCAAAGCTGGTCACATTCAGCGCTTTTGTTGGAAGCTTCATGGTAAACCACCTCAGTTTGCTAATTCAGCCAGCAGTGATCCTGTGGTTACCCCTCCTTCTAAGCCTGAGGGTAAAACAATGACTATGTCTGATGAAGATTATGAGCGGTTTACTCAATTTCAGAATTCTTAGTCATTTGAGTTCTCCACTGCTACCCTAGTGCAGCCAGGTAATGCTATTGCATGCTTATCATCTACTTCTCGTCCCTGGATCATTGATTCAGGTGCTTCGGACCATATGACTAGAGCATCAGGTATTTTTTCTTCATTATTGAATCTTCTTCCAATGTTGTGTCAGCCGATGGATCTCTTGCTAAGGTTCGGGGTACAAGCACTGTCCATGTTACCCCCTCTTTGTCGTTGTCCTCCGTTTCTTATTTGCCCAAATTTCCTTTAAATTTATTATCTGTTCGAAAATTTATCAAAGCTAACAATTGTTCGATTACCTTTTTACCTTATTATTGTGAGTTTCAGGATCTCTAGTCGAGGAAGATGATTGGTAGAGGTCGCGTATCTGGGGAACTGTATCTTCTTGACAACGCATCCACTGTGGTGTGTTCGAGTGTGGCATTTCCTCATCAGATTCATTGTCGTTTGGGTTATCCTTCATTGCACAGTTTGAAGATTTTAGATAGTCGATTTCAGTGCTGGTCTAGTTTGCTGTCTGAGTCTTGTCAGTTTGGGAAACTTCACTGTGTAAGTTATCCCCCTCGAGTCAATAACAGGGCTGTCCAACCCTTTTCTTTAGTTCATTCTGATGTATGGGGTCCGTGTCCTGTTACTTCTGTGTTGGGTTTTCGTTACTTTGTCACTTTTGTAGATGACTTTTCCAGAGTTACCTGGATTTATTTAATGAAGGATCGTTCTGAATTACTTTCCATTGTCTGTAATTTTGTGCTTGAAATTCAGAACCAATTTACTACTTCTTTGAAAGTTCTTCGAAGTGACAATGCAAAAGAATATTTTTCTGCTCCCTTTAATGAGTTTATGGTTCAACATGGGATCATTCATCAGTCCTCCTGTGCGGATACACTTCAACAAAATGGTGTAGCCGAGCGGAAGAACAGACATTTGATGGAAGTTACTCGATCTCTTTTATTTGAGATGAAAGTGGCTAAAATTTTTTGGGCTGATGCTGTTTTGACTGCGTGTTATCTTAGTAAGTGCATGCCTTCTTCTGGTTTGGGTGGTGGCATTCCATATTCTTTGTTGTTCCCTTCCCATCCGTTGTTTGTCTTACCACCACGTGTTTTTGGGTGTGTTTGTTTTATTTAGGATCATCGTCCTGGTCGCTCTAAGTGGGATCCTAGAGCTCTTAAATGTCTTTTCGTGGGGTATTCTAAAACCCAAAAGGGTTACCGGTGTTATTCTTTTGATTTGCGAAAGTACTTTGTTACCGCTGGTGTCACTTTTTTGAATCTACTCCATTTGTTGCATCCTCGATGCCTGCTTCAGAGATGGACGATGATCTCCCTCTTTCTGTTGTAGATACTTCTTCTCCTGTGCAGGATTCTTTGCCTCCGGTGCCACCTCCAACAAAACCACTGGCTGTTTTTCGTCGTCGCCCACCGGATGCGCCGACACATCGCATTACACCTATGGAAAGATACAGTACCCAGGCAGCACCATCTACCACGTTATCCTCGCCTTCAGATCCCACTCGAGGTACATCCTCCTCTGTTATTGCACCTACTAATTTTGATCTTGATGTTCCTATTGCTACCCGTAAGGGGGTTCGGAGTTGTACCCAACATCCTATTGATCGTTTTGTGTCCTATGCTCGTTTGTCCTCTTCTTTTGTTGCTTGTTTGTCTACTATTGACAGTTATCCTATTCCTAAGTCGGTGGTAGAGGCCTTGGCTCACCCTGGGTGGAGGGTTGCCATGATTGAGGAGTTATCTGCTCTGAAGGACAATCAGACATAGGATCTTGTTTCTTTACCCGCTGGTAAGTCTGCTATCGGTTGTTGCTCGATATTTGTGGTGAAGGTTAATCTTGATGGGTCTGTGGCTCGGTTAAAGGCCCGTCTTGTTGCTAAGGGCTATGCCCAGGTATATGGTGTAGACTATCTGGATACTTTCTCTCCGGTTGCAAAGCTTACTTCTATCCGCATTTTGATTTCTTTGGCTGCTATACATCACTGACCGTTATTTCAGCTAGACGTCAAGAATGCGTTCTTGCATGGGGACCTCCTTGAGGAGGTGTATATGGAGCAACCTCCTGGTTTTGTTGCTCAGGGGGAGTCTGGTAAGGTGTATAAGCTGAGGAAATCTTTGTATGGGCTGAAACAGTGGTTTGGCCGTTTTACAGATGTTGTGTTGGAGTTTGGTTTGACTCGGTCTGAGAGTGATTACTCAGTGTTTTTCAGGCAGTCAGATGCAGGGAAGATATTTTTGGTAGTTTATGTAAATGATATTGTTATCACAGGGGATGACTCTTCAGGTATTGAGAGCTTGAAGACATATTTGGGGCAACAATTCAGATTAAGGACTTGGGACGACTGAAGTACTTCTTGGGTATTGAGGTAGCTCAATCAAGGAAAGGGATTTCGCTCTCAGAGCGAAAATATGTGCTTGATTTACTTTCAGAGATGGGATTACTGGGATCTAGTCCTTTGGATACTCCTATGGGTCCAAATGTGAAACTTATGGCAGAGGATGGGGATGTTCTGGATGATCCAGAGAAGTATCGAAGGCTTGTAGGGAAACTCAACTATTTGACTGTGACTAGACCTGACATCTCTTTTCCTGTTAGTGTGTTGAGTCAATTTATGTCCGCCCCTAGGACAGCTCATTGGGAGGCAGTTATAAGGGTGTTGCGATATATTAAGAAGGATCCAGGGTGTGGTCTCTTGTATTCTAATCATGGTCATAGAAGGATTGAACGATTTATTGATCCGGATTGGGCAGGATCTCCTATTGATCGAAAGTCTACTTCGGGCTATTGTGTCTTTGTTGGAGGCAACCTAGTTTCATGGAAGAGTAAGAAACAGACTGTAGTAGCTCGATCTAGTGCAGAGTCGGAGTATCGGGCTATGGCTCATGGCACTTGTGAACTAATGTGGATTAAACAGTTGGTGACTGAACTTGGATTTGGTGATGATTCTCCTATGTTGTTGTGGTGTGACAGTCAGGCTGCTATTCATATTTCTGAGAATCCAGTGTTTCATGAGAGAACGAAACACATTGAGGTCGATTGTCATTTTGTTTGTGAGAAGCTGCAGCAAGGGATTATTTCCCCTCGCCATATTCGTACTGGGGAGCAGCTTGCTGATTTGTTCACCAAGTCTTTGGGAAGTATGAGAGTGAATTACATTTGTACCAAGCTGGGCATGATTAACATCTATGCTCCAGCTTGAGGGGGAGTGTTGGGAGAAAGGGGGAGTCGTGAATAGGCTAGCGTCAACCCCAATTCACGACTCCACTATTGGGGGTATTTTTGTCTTTGGTTTTTTGTTATGTTTTAACCTATTTTAATGATATGTTTTGGGGAAAGTTACTCTAATGACTGCAGCTCCAATTGTGCAGTTTCTCCCCTTTCTTCTCCTCTCTGCTTCTTTCTTCTTCTTTCTTCTTATTCTTCACTTAAATTTACACACAGCAAGAGAAATCATAAGGCGAACAAGATTCAGCCTAGCCACAGGAGAGGTGGTCTCAAGATAGTCAACACCATAGGTCTGGGTGTACCACTTAGCAATCAGACGGGCTTTAAGCCGCTCAACAGAGCCATCAGGATGATTCTTAATAGTGTACACCCACCGACACTTGACCAGGTCTTTACCAGGAGGTAAATCTACCAACTCCCATGTATGTTGAGTCAGTAAGGCATCCATTTGCATATCCATGGCCTTTTTCCAAGCAGGGATAGTAAGGGCCTCAATGTGAGTGCAAGGAACAGTATAAGAAGACAAGGAAGTAGCAAGACTATGAGGACAAGATGGAAGATGGGATAGGGAGACAAATTTCTCATTTGGATAAGCAACTAAAGACTTGAGTACATGAGCGTTTACCTTTGCGAGTGGTAATGAGTAAGTCATTAGGATCCAGATCAGTTGGTAAGTCAGGAAGAACAGGTAAGATCGGATCTTCGCTAGAGGGTAAGGAAGGTACAAGAAGCGATTCAGAAGGGCCAGTCTGATATGAATCGAGCTGCTCAATTTGCCTCTTGCGCTGGTACACCTGTAGTGGAGGAGTAGACAAGGGAACAATGGCGGGAATGGGAGGAGGGTCAGACACAGCTAAGGGGTCACTCGACATGGCAGGCTGATCAGAAAAGAAAGATGTACCTTCAAAGAATGTGACATCCGCACTGACAAATTGTCTTCTAGTAAGAGGGTCATAACACTTATATCCCTTCTGGGTCCTAGAGTAACCCAAGAAGATACATTTGGTTGGCCGAGGATCCAACCTACCACCATGGAGACGATGATTATGAACAAAACAAACACACCCAAAAACACGAGAAGGCAAGCTAAAGCTCGAAACACCGGGAAACAGAATAGAAAAAGGGGACTTGTCACCAAGGACAGACAAGGGCATTCGGTTAATCAAGAAACAAGCAGTAAGCCAGTAAGAACTGCATCACACCAAAAATGTTTGGGCACCTGCATATGCAACATGAGAGCCCGAGCAACTTCAAGTAAGTGCCTATTTTTTTGTTCCGCTACCCCATTTTGTTGAGGAGTGTAGGAGCAACTAGATTATTCTGTTAGTAACACAAAAGGAGGATACTTCAGGTTGAACAAACTCCAAAGCATTATTAGACCGAAAAGCTTTTATAGAAGCATTAAACTTGGTCTTTATTTCATAGCAAAAATTTGGAAACACAGTTAAAAATTCTGATCTATCCTTTTAAAGGTACAACCAAGTAGTCCTGGAATAATCATCCACAAAAGTGACAAAATACCGAAAACCATGTCTATTGCTTGCCCGACAAGCACCCCACACATCTGAATGCACTGATGAAAATAAAGAAGTACTACGGGGCAAAGGACGAGAGGGATAAGTAGCACGATGATGCTTACCCAACTCGCAGCTCTCACACTCTAATTTATTTAAAGTCTTAAACTGAGGAAAAATAATCTTTAACCTAGACAAAGATAAATGTCCTAGCCTACAATACCAACGAAAGGGGACTCTCCACCAACAGTAGTAGCCGCAGCTGAAGCACAGGGAGCAGCACCATTCTAAAAATATAGCCCATCTTTTTCACACCCTCCCACTAATCGTCTTCCTCGTGTGAAGGTCCCGAAACCATTGTTTAAAATCTCGCGAAATCTCGAGCTGCTCGAAACGAAATGCTACTTCGAATCGAAAAAATACAAAAACTCGAGCGAAAATCTCGAAATCTTGAGATATTTCCAAAATCTCACGAGATTTCGAAATTTTCGACAAACCCCTTTATATAAAAGAGCACATTTCGTCAGTCTCAGTCGAAATTTCGACCGAGACTGAGAAACAGCTCTAGTTTTTTGGTATTTGCTTGGTTTTTGCTCATTTCTTCTCCATTCTTCAACTTCCCATTTGAATCCTTGCCGCATCTATGCCGGAACCACTTGATGATGCATGTTGATGATGCAGTTTACATGGCCACTGTGGATGACTGCACTCGCTTCTTCTCCCAGACTATGACGTGGCATGCATTTGTCCTATAGTCGGAGAGCAATACACATCGGCTCCAGTGGACATGAGTGGGGTTGATCCTTGACGGCGGAGTAGTTATTATTAGCAAATTTGTAAACATTTGAGATGAATGATGACTACTTGACTTGTAGGGGACAATTGGGGATATTGTGATTTTGAATTTTTGATATCATCTTCTTAAATCTTAACTCTTAAGTTGTTGTTGACTTGATGTGTTATGTACTTAATATTATGATTTATGACTTAACTTATGAGTCATTATGTTTCCAACTTAGTTCCAAGTCAATTTACTTGTTTAATATACAATGTGTATGTGTAAATGTGTAATTAACTAAGTTATACATTAGGGTTCGACTGTACGTTGCCAATCAATGGTGCACATCCAAAACACCATTTTGGGTGACTATTTTTGCAATTTGAACATTTAAATGTGTTTATATAGCCTAAAATAGGGTTTCCATGAAGTTTCAGGCCTTAACTTAGCCTAAAACCCACAGAAATGACCTACCGAAACATACCAGAAAAAATACAATATTTCGACCGAAATATCCGAAATTTCGAATATTTCGGTCCAGCCCGAAATACCAAAACGAAACGAGTTCTCGAAAAAATGCCCGAAACACATAGTAAGCTGGGGAAAAAGTCACAGAGAAATTCAGATTTTTTGTAAGTTGGCTAACGGAAAGAAGGCTCTAGGGAAATTGGGGAACATGTAAAACAGAAGAAAGAGAAATATTAGAATTAACACAAACAGTACCATGACCGGTAACAGGTGTAGAGGAACCGTTGGCCACAATAACAAGAGGAGTATGAGAGTTAGACCAATAGAACTAAAAATGGATGACTTACCACTCATTTGAGCGGAAGCCCCCGAATCAATGATCCAGGGTGTGGAAGTAGTGGAAAGGAAAGCAATAGGTGTACCTGCATGAGCCAATGTGGTAGCGGTAGAGGATGCCCCATTAGTGGAAGTGGATGACTCTAGACTCTTGATACGACACATGAGGTGTTGCACCTCATCATGGAGGTTGGTAGGAGAAGCTCCCACGGTCGAACTAGCCTTAGCATCACTAGGTGTAACAAAATCAGAGCCATCTTCCGGAGCCGCATGATTGGCCAAGTTTTGACTAGCAAGTATTAACAGTGTGATTTGTCATCCCACAATAAGCACATAATTGGGCTGCTTTATCAACATGCTGTCCACCAGAATTTCGACCATCAAAACAACGTTCTCCCCCTGAGCCACGGCCTCTAGTAGTAGTAGTAGTAGTAAAAGCTGAATTCTCCTTGGGGTTGGTTTCAGCCTTGGAACTAGGAGAGACAATGCGTTGGAGTCGAGAGAAGGTATCATTCAAGGTAGGGACAGATTCACCAGCAAGTAAATATCCCTTTACCAGCTTTGAGACTAGGATTCAACCCAGTCAGAAATTTAGACACAAAAACTCATTTCTTTGGGCCTTCAACTTCTTAGTATCAGTGGTAAGTGGCTGGAAAATATTTAATTCTTCAACCATACCCTTAAAAGCACTGTAATAATCTTGGAGGGACTTGTCTGATTGCTGAAACTGAAATAACTTCTCATAGAGCTCGAAAATACAGGTCATACTCTTCTCTTGAGAGTATGTTTCCTTTAGGTCATCCCACACTCCCTTTGCCGTAGTGTGGAACATGACATTGGCTGCAATGTCTGGCTCCATGCTGTTCCATAACCAAATAAGAATGATAGCATTCTCCTTATTCTAGTTGCTATAATCCTTGGAATCAAGTTCCGGAGGAGGAGAGGTAATGTAGCTAAGCTTGTCCTTAGCTATAATGTAAACACGGACAGCTTGTGTCCATAATAATAGTTGGAATTCCCCTTCAACTTGATGGAAATAATCTGAACATTGACATTGTCATGAGGGGTCTTCGAATCAGCCATAGTAGATATACTTCAATATTCGAGTAGAACAATCACCCAGAGCAGCAACCAAGTCTGAAGTAAGAAGGAGGACAGCAGCAGCAAAACCCAGCAACAAATAACCATAAAAAAACTCTGCAGTAAGAAGGGTAGCACCAAACAGCAGCAATATCACAACTGAAGAATCCAGCCAAAATAAATCGATTTCAGCGTTTTTTTTCCAGAAATCAATGTCAGGGTATTTGGGAAGTAAAATAAGGCCTTTGATGAAGCATCAACTCACTCAATCCAGGTTGTAATGGCCACCAGAAGAAGCAAACATAATTTAGAAGGAAGGCTGAATCGAAGAACTCCAAAAAAACAGCTTCCCAGAGAAGGTCAATTTGTCAGGGTTTTTATCCGGACATCGATTTAATAATCTTCAAGGATGATTGATGTAGAACTCCAATAAGACATGAACAATCGGTATAAAGTAGTAGAGATCACTCCATTAATCTTCAGAAAGGAGTGGTTTCAAGCCATAAGAAGAACAGCTATAGGTGGCTGCACACCACAAGAAGGAATAGCAAAGGAGAGACCAGCGGAGGATCATTGGGGGGGGGGGGGACTCTAATCTGATTAAAGGTTCTCTGATACCATGTTAGTTTACCAGCACCTTGTAATCAGATCAGAGTATAAAGAAAGAGAAAAAAAAGAGAGAAGAAGAGAAGGGAGAAGTAGCTTGCAAGTCCCAAGAAGGGAGAGGACCTGCGGACAGAATAGAATAACTGCCGCAGGTCTGCTCCTTATTTATTTATATTAGAATCCAAAAAATAATAGGACAAGTATGCCCTTACATAAAGCTGACTTAGCTAACAGCAGAAATAAAACTAAAGTACAAGTACTATTCTGCCCCTATAACTACAGATCTCAACACAATTTATGTCTCTTAAATGTTTTTATCTCAAGTATACCCTTGTGCACCCTCCTAATCTTGTCATACCTTTTTTTTTGCTTCTCAATTTCCAGATTTACCCCCCTTTTCTCCTTTAATTCTGTTTGTCCCTTTAATTTATTTTGTTTCCAAGTGTATCCTTTGTGAACCATTACATGACCCCTTGTGTCCTCTCTTCTTTCACATTCTAAACAACAACAACAACAAACTCAGCCTTATCCCAACTTAATGGGGTCGGCTACATGGATCCCAAAAAAAAGACGAAAGAAAGATAGTAAGAGAAAAGAGGCACAGCGCAACACATCAGAAGAAACTCAGCTAAATGGGGTCTGCGACATCGATCCTTGCCCTCCAACCGGTTATGTCCGAGGTCATACTTGGAACAAGATGATGGAGAATCCAAGAGGGATTCTTGCAGGATCGATTATGGAGAACAACCAGATTCAGATCAGGTTGTGTAGGACCAAAGAGGGATAGAAGGGTTGCAAGCTAGGGAAGATGAAGAGTCACCTAGCCACAGTTTAAGTTTAAAGTGGTTTGATGGAAGGTTGAGGATGATGGTGATAGATGAAGTTAAAATTAAGAGAAAGAAGACAAACAGAAAATAAAAGATAGCTTTGGCAGCCTAGAGTCCCACTAGTTGCCCAACCGTCGGAGTCCCACCTTGATGCCACTTGAGTCTTACAAGCAAAAGTTCTCACAAGGTTTTTTGTGTTTTTTTTTTTAAATTCTGGGTGTGCTGAAATAGCATCCCACCATTCTATTATATAGGGAAAAAAGAGGCTTAATAGTCTCTTGGATTATATCAAAGTGAATTAAAAGACTGTTGGAATTCCAAGACTAAATGGAATTCTCAACACCTAGAAACTAAAACCAAGACATAAGGAACTACAACCAAGAAAGTGATTTAGAAAAACTAAAAGACTCTTAATGACTAATAACTAATACCTAGGAGCATGAAAAATCTCATAACTCCACCTAGGAAACTAAAACCCACTACATTAATCAACCTAGGAATAAAAATAAATTATTATTAAGCCTAATCCCGTATGCCTTCTTTGTTCCCACGTTTTAGGCCCATTAAAGTGGCCCATTACAAAGAAAACACATAGAATCAAAGGCCCAATGTATACATAACCCCACCAAAGGCTTATTTCCAATAAAATAAGCCCATTACGTGACTTATCTGCATCACAAGACTTAGACTATGCATGTCTTTCCTCACCACTTCTCCTATGGTCAATTTAGGTCTGCCCCTAGCTCTTTTAGCTCCTTCAGTCGGAAATTATTTTACTCCTTACAGGGGGCGTCCGTAGGCCTCTGTAGAATATGACCATACCACCTTAAACGACTCTCTCGGAGCTTCTCATTCATCGATTCAACTCCCAAGTCTGCTCTTATATGTTGATTCCATGCTTTATCCTTCCTTATTTTTCCACGCATCCATCTTAGCATCCTCATCTCTGTGACACAAAGCTTATCAATATAACACTTCTTAACTGCTCAACATTCTGCCCCATACATCATGGCCGGTTGAACAACTATCCTTCAAGCTTTAAAGGAATACGTCTGTCACAGAACACTCCGGACGCACCTCTCCACTTCATCCATCCCACTTTAATTGTCTGTGAAACATCATCCTCTATGTCACCTTCTTTATTTATGATTGACCTCAGATAACTAAAATAGTCACTTTGCGGTATCTCTCTTTCCTCAATTCGCACCATATCAATATCCATCACAGTGTGACTAAAATTACACCTCATATATTCCGTCTTCGTTCTACTAATCTTGAAGCCTCTTGTTTCCAAGGTTGACCTCCAAAGCTCTAACTTAGAGTTGATCTCTTCTTTTGTCTCATCCACTAAAACAATATCATTGGCAAAGAGCATAAACCAGGGGAACTCGTCTTGAATGTTCTTGGTTATATCATCCATGATAAGTGCAAAAAGGTAAGGACTTAAGGCTGAACCCTGATGTAATCTAATCGTAATTGGGGATTCCTTGATCTGATTTATTTGGGGTCTGATTTGCATGGAGATGGGAAATTATTTAGTGGGATCTTACTTGCATGGAGATTATTTGCTATCGTGAGGGGTGATTGGAGATTTTTTTGGATATTATTTGCAGTTGTTCTTGATGATGCTGATTATTGTATGATGGTTGAATATTATTTATTGCAACATATGCCTTTTTTGTCCGCATGTCATGCTACACGTGAGGGGGAGATTGGAGATTCTTATATGTTCAAGTCATCAGTTGGAGATTATTATTATTTCTTGGGCCTCTATTTGCTGCCCAAAAAAATTTGGGGGACTTGGCCTTAGAACCTCGAGGGTTCAGAATAGAGCTCTCTTGATGAAATTAGGATGGAAACTCCTGACTGAGAATGACCCCCTTTGGATCCAGATCTTAAAAGCTATGTACTTCCCCAACTCCAATCTCATCAATCACCAAATACTGAAGAAAAAGAATGGCTCCTGGGTCTGGAAAGGAATTTGTTCCATTTTTGAGGATCTTAGGAAATTCTGCTGTTGGAAGATCGGCGACGGAAAGAAAGCACATATTTGGAAATCACCCTGGATCTTAACCCTACCCCACCACTGCATCCCCGCATCCATCACCCCACACCCCTCCTATAATAATGTTGAGGATTTATTCATCAACCAAGCTTGGAACAGACCTCTAATCTACTCAATCTTCCCTGCCTCTTGGCACAAGCCATCTGCCACATCCTGACTTCTTGATCACAACCCATAACAAAACTGGGAAATTCAACACAAAGACTGCTGCTAAGTTCCTCACCCAAATTGGCCATGCATCACTTTCCCATTGGAATGCTATTTGGGACCTAAAAATTCATCCAAAATTCAAAATTTTCGCGTGGAGGATGTTGCGGCAAGGAATCCCAACCAAATGTAGAATAAAAAATTTCTGCAAAACAGACTTACTTTGTTCTCTTCGCAAAGAAAGGGAGGAAACAGAATGGCACATACTGTTCGCCTGTGAATTCTCAAAGCGGATTTTGGCTGCAGGCTCCTTGGGCCTTAGAACGGCTCACCTACATGCCACGGATCTAACCCAACTTTTTCATTCCTTCACGGAGAATAACACACTGACACGGCAGTAGAAGTATACTATCCTCAGTGTGGTTTGTATTACTGGTTATTTCCTATGGCAAGCTAGGAACTCAATGAGCTTTCAAGGAGGTAAAGTGGATCCTATAACCATCATCAAAAACATCAAGAGATGGGAAAGGGACCTGAAAATCTTCAAAAACCTTGAGGAGGTTACACCAATCCCAGCTATCGAATTGTTGAGCACCCCACCAACATTAGACTATCTCCTGACCTTGGCACCTCTGGATAGATGTCTCATCATCACTGATGGTAGCTTTGATCCTGAAACATCCATTGGGGGGTGGGCAGCGATTATTTGTACTAATCATAAACTTATTTCTGCAACGATGGATTTTGGATGTATAGGTACATCTGATGAAGCAGAAGCCAGAGGAATCAAACAAGGACTCCAGAGTGCACTTTCATTGGGAAGAAGAAGCATTGAAATTTGGACGGACTCATTGAATCTAACGCAATGGTTAATGGATCAGCCGACCAATCCTTGGCCCTGGGAACTTTTTACAGTTTTATTTGACATCAAATATGTACTTGGTAAGTTTGAGGAAGTCAAGTTAATTAAGAAACCTAGACATGATGTAACTACTGCACATCAGCTCGCGCGATATGCGCGACAGAACTATTTTCAAGGAGATGTACTGGACGATATTTACGTTTTTATCTAATGCATTTTCTTTTATCATCAGAAAAAAAAAATTATTATTTGTTCGTGTCCTCAGCAAAAATTTTATCTGTGAAGATGGTATGCAGCAACAGTGCATATTTATTTGGTCTATAACAACCTGATTCAGTCTGGTCCCCAACAACCTAATGATGAGTTATTTGGTCTACAATAACCTGATGCTGTTTGGTCTCTAGTAACCTATACTACATGTTTATCAATGGAATTCTTATCTGAGACCTCTGTTTAGGGCTCAAGAGTGCGTATGATATTTCCTAATTTATAATCATGTGATCTTTGCTAATCACTTCATTGGTACCCTGTTGTTGGCTTCCTTGAGAAGATCTTATGTCTAGTTGACAGAAAACTAATTGTAAATTTAAGTTTCATTTACGTCAAATTTGGGATCCTTGAACTATTACTCTTTCTCTCTTTCTTTTTCTCTCCTAGTATCTTCTTCTTTGTAAGCTCTTCCTCTTATGAACTTCAAAACAACTCCTTAAATTAGCCCATAACAGTAGCTATTAGCCAACAATTAACCATTAAGAACTAAACTAACATAGTAGAAGGGAAGAAGAATATAAGAGGTATCCTTACCTCTCCTTCTCTCTAATCCTTAACTTATCTTCCTTTCACTTCTTCCCCTTGTTCTACCTCTTCTTCTGTAACAGTAGTTATAGCAGGTTGAAGAAACTAATTAAGCCTTGACAAACCCCTAATTACATAATAGAAACTAAAGGATGCATTAAGCTCTTGCCTCTAATAGTGGATCAATCCCTTACTTGCAACATCCCTCTTTTTCTTCCTTAGATCCTTTAGTGGCAGCAAAGCTAACCCACAACAAATCCCGCTAACTCATTCGAGCTTGAGAGAAAACGAAGGAAAAATCCTTGCCTTAGACTAAGTTAGGTTTATATAGAAACCCAACCACTAGGAGTCCTCCATGTAGGCTTCAGTTTCCTCTCTTCATTCCCTAGTGGTCTAGCAACTTTATTAAGTTCTACTTAAGCTAAACCCAAGCACATGTGGCATGATAAAACATGCCTAATTGTGTGGTTTAAACCAGCACATGACAACACATTGCATGAAACTCTAAAATTAGGACACTACATGGATGCAACCAATCCTAAACTAACACCTAGCTTAGGTCTTGACACCTTAAATCTAATATGCACTGATACATATCTAATAATCATTACTAATCCTCCCATTTGTCTTAAGATGTCCCTACCACCTCCACTAGCAAACAAGGTGCCCTTTATCTGTTAATTACAAAAAGCCCATTAATACTCATACGAAAACACCCTTAGTGGCCACCTCATCAATTCCACTAACTCCTTTTGCATACAAAAGCAACCATCTAGCAGTCATATTATTCTTGCCTTTTAAGTGGCTTGGACCAGTACATTTGAACCAACCCTGAATGAACCATTTTAATTTATGTAATCCATAATTTAATTTATGTAAATTAATAATTAAATAGTTAATCAAATTCAAATTATTATAATTACATGTTAACTAGTATCTCTAATACTAATATCCCTCTTAATATATTATACTCACTAAATTAAAGTATATCTTAAGTCTCATTAGGTTAGATCAAACCGATCTAAACGATCCGAACCGAACTGACTCAATCCACTACACTTACTTTAATCCAAAGTGTCATTTATATGAATTAGCTAATAACAAATTATTCTAAGGTAATTAATATTAAATAGAAATCAATATTTATCGCATCACTAAAAAATAATATCAAGCAAAATTACATATTTACCCATAGGTAGTAACACTTCCATCTCCGGCGTCCACCGAAACCTCTCCCCCAGCGTACCTGTTGGCAACATATTAAACAATATAATACCTAGTAAAAGTGGGGCGTTACAGGGTTTGTATCTTTTCTTTCTCTTTTCAATATTTTTTTTGCTAACCCACAAAACTAGTAAAGTGGCAATGTGTTTTTCAAAAAAATTTATGTGGGATGAGATCTGTCTTTGTTTGTTGACTAGTTTATTTTCCAGATGTAATAAAGTTATTTCATTTGATTCAAAATGATTGTCCAAGGTTTTAGAGTTTTTTAATGGGGCCTAGGAACACCCATGGCTGATGATTGGTTATTGTATATGATGAGACATTTATCTTCCCTTTTGTTTTTCCTTCTTCAAACAATTGGTGATGTCATTGCTTCTGAGTGCTGATGTTAGTATTTTCTGCCTGATGCTTTAATCATGGTTCAAGGTCTGGTTTTGAACCTGGTTTCGGGCAGGTAGAAAACCGAGTTGGGCCAAGATCTCGGTGATTTGGTGCATTCTTTTTGTTGAACCCGTTGCTTGGTTTCGGTGGGTTTTTGACCTAGTTAGGCCATGAAATTTGGTAAACAACCTATTTTGGGCCATTTAAACACAATGTCACTATCAGATTTTGAAAAATCAAGTCCAAATAGGAGTTTGACTTTGGAACCTAGGTTGGTAGGCTACGATGTACATAGTCTCTAATAGGCCATATTCTACACATAATTAGTTGTAGAAAGCATACAATTAATGTAAAACAACTTAAATAACCATTAAGAATGTAAAAATGTAAAATACATCAATCTTCTTTAAATCACTGCAATCTTGTTGTAAATCGATGTTCCATGAGTTTTTTTGGAGTAATCCGGCTATTTCCGTAAAAAAATGGGAAGAGATCAATTTTTGGAAGTCCACATCTTTCCTACTGAGATGACCGAGACCTATCGAAATCTTGACTGGTCTCAGTCGAGATAAGGGCCTTTTATAACTGGGTTTGGTTTGGTTTCGGTCGAACCGAGATCTCGACCGAGACATGAAATCTCGGTCGAGTTGATTTTTTTTTGTATTTTTATTTCGTATAAGGTCTCATCTCGGACCTTCAAAAAATCAAGATATTACCTTCCATGGCCTCAATTCCTAAACTGCATTGTGCCTGTTGCTCAATCAAGTGGTGAGATCAGGTTTTGTAGCTTTATGTCAAGTTCTTTTGTTTCTTCTTTGGTTTTGCTTTATAACTCGAATTTCTGATTTCCTTTATTAGTCCCTGTTGAATCACTCTATGAATTTAACAAACAAATAATTGGCTTTGGTTGTTGTGTTAGTAGTTCAATTGATCGAATAGTATTAGATGGAATTCTGCATTGAAATTATCACTTTGCCCTTATAATATAGATTTTTGTATGCTTTTGCTACTTGTTGGAAAATTAGATTATTCTACTGTTGAGCTTTATTTTAGTGAATCTCTATTTTCTAGGCAGACAGTAAAAGAAGACAAGACTCTTTTTTACGAGGATTGGAAAGAGTGTATTCTGCCGCTTATAGTTAATGGGCCAATTAAACTCAATCCAAATTGTTTTGGTGTCGAACAATATTTTGCTGTAAGAAGCCTTATTGCTTCTCGATCCTTTGAGATAGATGACTATCATGGAGTTGGAATGGTGCCAGTGGCAGATCTGTAAGTAATACCTTCTATTTGGTGGTTTATGTCTTAAAATATGACTTAAGAGGTGAATGCTTTATTTATAATGTTCGGGTCTGAAGGTCTCGTTAATTTTTTAATCAGGTGGCCTGCCATCAGTTGGGGCAATACATTGTTTAACTTGAATACTGACATTGAAAATTTTTGCATTTTTTCATTGGCTTATTGCTGATTTGTATTACTAAGCATTATCAATAGTTCAGAACCAGAGTGAGGAGAATAATTGGCTTGTCTATTGACAGAGGCCCACTTTATTTATAATGAGAATTACAACCCCAAGGGCAAACTAGTCCATTAGGGACAAAACAATAAAATAAGAAAACCCTAATGTAAAGAGAAGTTATCCTAATCCAAGGGTTCTCAACATTCCCCCTCAAGTTGGTGCGAAGATATCAAACATGCCCAACATGGAAACCAGTGGATGGAAGACTTTACAGTTTAAGCCATTGGTAAAAACATCAGCCAGTTGATCACTAGTTCTGACATAAGGGATGCAAATGATTCCTTGCTCTAGCTTTTCTTTGATGAAATGTCTATCGATCTCAACATGTTTAGTCTTGTCATGTTGAATCGGATTGTGGGTAATGCTAATAGAGGCTTTGTTGTCACAATATAGGCACATAGGGTCATCACTGACTATTTCCAAATCACACAATAGACTCTTAAGCCATATAAGCTCGCAGATCCCTTGAGCCATGACACGAAATTCGGCTTCTGCACTGGAGCGGGAGACAACAACCTGTTTTTCGCTACGCCACGTAACAAGATTTCCACCAAGGAAGGAGCAGTAATCGGAGGTGGATCTCCTATCATCGATGGATCCAGCCCAGTCAGCATCGGTGAAAATTTCCAAGTTCAAGTTACCATTTTGGGAAAAATGAATTCCCTTACCTGGGGCAGACTTCAAATATCTAAAGATTCGACGAACTGCATCAAGATGAGATGTCCTAGGATCATGAAGATATCTACTAATAATGCCCACAACATAGGCTATATCTAGTCTGGTATGGGATTAATAAATCAGCTTTCCCAATCGTTTCTGGTATTGTTCCTTGTTAACTGAGTCACCCATACCTACACATAACTGAAGGTTGACCTCGATGGGAGAGTCGGCAGGTTTGCACCCCAACATACCAGTGTCTTGTAGAAGATCCAAGACATATTTCCGCTGGGAGATGAAAATACCCTTGTCGGACCTTGCTACTTCAATACCTAGAAAATATCGAAGTGGACCTAGGTCCTTGGTGTCAAACTCCTTAGTGAGTAGGGTCTTCAAATGGAAAATTTCAGCATTACTATTCCCTGTTATAACAATATCGTCGACATAGATGATGAGGGGAGTGACCTGAGAACCACTTCTTTTGACAAACAAGGTATGATCAGCTTGACTTTGATTGTACCCAAATTTCTGTATAGCCTTCAGGAACCTGCCAAACCACACCCTAGGCGATTGCTTGAGACCATACAGGGATTTTTTCAACTTACAAACACAACCGACAGCATATGGGAAAGCAAAACCAGGAGGTGGATCTATGTAGACTTCCTCTTCTAGGTCTCCATTCATGAAAGCCTTTTTGACATCCAATTGTTGAAGGTCCCATCCTCAATTAGCTGCACATGAGAGAAGGGCACGGATTGAGTTCATCTTTGCTATAGGGGCAAAGGTTTCTTGATAATCGATCCCATAGGTTGGGGTAAATCCCTTTTCAACCAGATGAGCCTTGTATCTCGTCCCATTTGATTTTTGCTTGATTGTGAACACCCATTTATATCCAACCAATTTCTTCCCTGCAGGGTGAGGAACAAGCTCCCAAGTACCATTTTTGTCTAACACCCTCATCTCTTCTTCCATAGCGGCTTTCTACTTTGGATATGTAATGACATATTTCTAGTTCTGTGGTATAGACACAGAAGACAAGGGTGAAACAAAAGTCCTATAGGAGGGGAATAAGGACTCATAAGAAACAAAATGAGAAATAGGATGTTGAATACATGATCTAACACCTTTCTGGAGAGCAATAGTGTGGTTATCATGTGAAGGAGAATCAGGTAAAGAAGACTTAGGTAAATTATCAGCAGTAGGAGAATCATTACTTGATGAAGGAGTTGGACTTGGTGGAAGCGCCACATTAGGTGCTGGAGGGTCGTTTAAGGTCCCTTGCTTCTTGGATTTCTTCTGAGTGTAGGTCCAGAGATCATTAGGGGTAGTAGGAATAATTGTACTTGTATTATTTTCAGTGATAGGCTCCCCTTGACCAGAGGTCTCCCCATGACTCGAGATTTCCCTAAAAACAATGGGAAAATTATTATCAACAGCCATAAGATCAGCAGGAAATGGAACCTCTTCTTCCTCGAGATTCTCTCCCTGAAGAGGTGCCGTGAAATATGGTTCAAATTCATGAAAGGTAACATCCATGGTGATATAGAGCCGGCGGATAGGAGGGTGATAACATTTGTAACCCTGCTGAGAGGCCGAATGACCAAGAAAGATGCACCGAGGGCACGAGGATCCAACTTGGAACGAGATGGAGAAGAGTTGTGAGCAAAGCAAACACACCCAAATATTTTAGGAGGAGTCTTGACATTTAGAACACTGGAGGGCACCCGATTAATGAGATGGGCAGCAGTGAGAACCGCATCTCCCCAATACATTTTGGGAACACCAGTAGTCAACATTAAGGCACGGGTCTCATCCAAGAGATGGTGATTTTTCCTTTTAGGGATGCCATTTTATTGTCAGGTTCTTCCACACGAAGTTTGGGAAAGAATACCATTGGATGAGAGATACTCTTGAAAGGCACTATCCACATATTTGGTACCATTATCACTACGAAGTACCTGGACATCAACATTGAATTGAGTATAAGTCATAGTATGAAAACTTTTAAAGCATGTAAAAGCAGGAGAAGATAAACCTAGGTAAGACGAGTACAATTATCAATGAAAGTAATAAACCAACGACATCCATTACGATCAACGATCCTAGAGGGACTCCAAACATCAGAGTGTATAATAGAAAAAGGGACATCACTGTTACTGTCAGTAATAGGGTAAGAGTTCCTTGTGTGTTTAGCAAACTCACACATCACAAGTTAATTGTTTTAAACCACAAATCTGGACTAAATCAGGAAACATAGAACATAAAATATGAAAAGAAGGATGGCCCAAGCGGCGATGCCAATAAATGAGCTTTGTCAAGGCGCTATCAGAATGTAGAGTATGAGCGGAAGAAGGCATTGGAACCGTTGGTGGTGTTGTAAAATGGGGTATAAGGGTATTTATGTCATTCTTATGTCATAGGGGTATTTATGTCCTGTACTCATATTTTGGAATGTTCTCCTTATTATAAATAAAGCTGGCCTGTGTCCCATTAGACACAAGTCATTCCATTATTTCAATATGGCATCAGAGCGGGTTAATAAAAAAACCTAATCTTGGTCCATCTCTTTCTTCTCTCTCTTTCTCGTTTTTAATCCCTCCACCAAAACCGAGAAACCTCTATCTCCTCTTCTCTCGGTTTTGCATCTCCACCACCATCACCCTTCTCCATTGCTCTCAGTGGGCTCCTTCTAATCCACCGAGAGCCCTTTTTTTCTTCTCTCCTTGTTATGCCTCTCATGATGTAAATCACTCAAGGGATTTTTCCCATGTTTTGAGAGGTTTGCGTTTTTTTCACATGTTTTTTCCTGTGCTTTTTTCAATCTACAACTCCAACCTTGTATGACGATTTTTCAGGGCCAATCCCTGCTTGTTTATTGGTGATTCACAGGGCCAATCCCTGTTTCGTGCTGCTCCAGCCCCAACTTTGTTCCGTTTTCAGGTTTTCCCTGATATCGGTTTTTCAGGGCTACCCTGACATTGATTTTTGCTGGTCCTTCATCTGATATTTTTTCTTCATTCTTATTGGTTGTTTTTGGAGCTGATTATTGGTGGCAGTATTTCCAAGGACATTCCCATGTTATTGGTGTTTCTTGCTTGATCAACCATGCCAGACTCCGATATTACAACTGGTGAATCTCATGGTGGAAGTGGTAATTGTACTCATAATTTTTCTGCTTTTCCACCATGTGCCGTCTAGCTTGATGGTACTAATTATCTGATATGGTCACGATCTTGCCTCCTGTCCATAAAATCCAGAGGTTATTATGGCTATCTTACTGGTACTACAGGTCGGCCCCTTCCTAGGCCTACAAAGATTGATAAATTGGAGTGTGAAAATTCCTTGATTATGGCATTCCTTACTCATTCTATGCAGCCCTCCATCTCTCGATGCTACCTTCTTCTTGATTCCGCTTCAAAAATATGGAAGGCTACCCCGGATACTTATTCCCAGGTGGGGAATGATGTATAGGTCTTTGAACTTCGGAAAAAAATTCACGGGCTGCAGCAAAAGGAAATGTCTCTTTCTCAATATTATAATGAGCTCTGCCTCTCTATGGCAGGAGCTTGATTTTTATGAGGAGTTTATTCCGACTACTGCTGCGGATGTTACCAAGTTTAAGAAGTGGGAAGATAAGATCCGTGTCTATGATTTCCTTGCTGGGCTGAATGTCGAGTATGATCAGCTTCAGGCACAAGTGTTGAGCTGTGACCTGTTCCCTGCCTTGGAACAATCATATGCTCTGATTCAGCTTGAGGATCGGCGTCGTACTTCTATGCTGCCTACACCTGTTCAGGCACCTCCTGAGTGATCTGTATCCAGCTCGCAGCCCCGTAATGATGCTTCTCGGGCTAGCGGCTCCTCTACCAAAGCACACGTGAAGTGCGATTACTGTGGTAAGGAGCATCACACCAAGGATTATTGTTGGAAGCTGCATGGTCGTCCGGCACTCTAGCTGATGTTCTTGGCTCTTTTAGGCGTGGTCGTGGCCGGGGCCGTGGTAAGTCCAATCCGGCTCCTTCTAGCCGGGCCCACCATACTAAGGTCTCTGACACCACCTCTACTGGCGCTGCCCTATCTTCAGATGAGCTCATAGCCTTCAGACGTCTTCTTTCTAAAATGGACCGGCCCCATTCATCTGCACCAACATCTGCCTCGTCTGCCTCTGCCATTGCCGAGCCTCGTCCTGGTAATTCAAGTATTCCGTTTTGTGGTCTTAGTACATCTGTCCTATCCTCCCCATGGATTGACTTTGGAGCTTCGGATCACATGACAGGTTCCCCCAATTTTTTTTTCTTAGTATTCCCCTTGCTCTGGTAAAGGCAGGGTTCGATTAGCTAATGGCACTTATTCCTCTATATATGGTATTGGTTTTGTTTCTTGTTCTCCAAATTTATCCCTTTCGTCTGTGTTGCATGTTCCCTTTTTTCCTAATAATCTGCTGTCTATAAGTAGTCATACTTCCACTTTGAACTGCAAAGTCACTTTTTCCCCCTCCCATTGTGTTTTTTCAGGATCTGGTAACAGGGGCAACGATTGGTACTGGTAGAATGCATCGTGGTCTGTACCTGCTTGATGTTGAGTCGTCATCAGTCTCTGGTCAGGCCCTTCAGACTTCCTCCCCATTTCCACCAGCTTCTGAACTTATTAGTTGGCATTGCAGATTGGAACACCCTCCCTTGGGCACCCTAGCTAGGCTTTTTCCTTCTTTTAAGCATTGTGATGAATTGTTTTTCGAGGCATGTGTTTTAGCTAAGCAAACTCGAACTACTTATTCTGTTTCAAATAATAAAAGTTTAGTTCCCTTTTCATTAATTCATTTTGATATTTGGGGCCCATCTCGGGTTGTCTCTGTCAATGGGTACTGCTGATTTATTACTTTCATTGACTGTTGTTCACGCACTACTTGGGTTTATTTGATGCGTACCAAGGGGGAGGCCTTCCCTTGTTTCCAGCACTTTTACCAGATGGTTCAGACTCAGTTTGAAGCCACCATTAAAGTTCTTTGCAGTGACAATGGTTGGGAATACTTTGACACTTCCTTTCCAGCCTACCTTTTTTTATCATAGGATCCTTCACCAGACTAGTTGTGTCGACACTCCGACTCAGAATGGTGTGGCTGAACGGAAAAACGACATTTATTGGAGGTAGCTTGGTCTTTACTTTTCAGATGAATGTCTCTAAACATTTTTGGAGTGATGCTGTTGATCAATCGCATGCCCTCTTGTGTCCTTGGCTTTTGCTGCCCCTTAGATCTACTATAGGGTTCTGCGGCTTTTTCAGTCTCTTAAAATTTTTTTGGGTGTGTTTGCTATGCTCGAGACTACCATCCCCATAGGAAACTTGATCCTCGTAGCCTTCGGTGTATTTTCTTGGGCTACTCTTCCACTCAGAAGGGTTACCAGTGTTATCATCCTCCCACTCGGCGTTGGTTTGTTACTTTGGATGTCATCTTTCACGAGACTACGCTCTACTATACGGTGCCTCATCTTCAGGGGGAGCTTACTTCTACTATTGAAGATGGGCAGCCCCTCATGTTTGACATCTCTATTGTTCCAGCCGAGTTTCCTGTGCAGGGGGAGATTCCTTCCGTTTCTGTTCGACCTAGACCAAAGTTACGTGTCTACACTCGCAAAGGGCAGGATCAGACCACGGGTGTTACGTCTTCAACTCTACCAAACCAATCGCCACCTCTGGAACCTGATCCGGCTGAACCTGATCCGTCTGTCTTAGATCCTGGTAATTCTCTTCCCTCTTCTGACAATGATCCTTCTCTTGACTTTCCTATTGTCGTTCAAAAAGGCACTAGGTCCTATACCTTGCATTCCATTGCTAAGACTGTCTCATATGACTTCCTTTCCCCTTCCTTCCATAGTTTTGTGTCTTCTTTGTCTTTTGTACCTATTCCTTAGAACTAGCATGAAGCTATTGCTCATTCGCAGTGGCAGGCAGCCATGGTAAAAGAGATGCAGGCTCTAAAGAAAAATGACACATGGGAGCTGGTTCGTCTTTCCCCACAAAAGAAGATGGTTGGGTGCAAATGGGTCTTTGCAGTCAAGCAAAGGGCTGATGGTACAATAGACCGATATAAAGCCAGACTTGTTGCAAAGGGCTTTACTCAGACATATGGGATCGATTATCAGGAGACTTTTGCTCCAATAACCAAGATGAACACTATTCGTGTTATCTTATCCTGTGTTGCTAACTTGGGCTGGGATCTTCAACAGTTGGATATTGAGAACGCCTTTCTCAATGACGAGTTGGAGGAAGAAGTGTATATGGATATTCCACCTGGTTTCTCAAGCTCTCAAACTCAAGGAAAAGTGTGCAGACTGAAGCGTGCGCTGTATGGACTGAAGCAATCACCCCATGCTTGGTTTGGGAGATTTCATCAAGCTATGGTTGCAGTAGGATATTCTTAGAGCAATGCTGACCATACGATGTTTATCAAAAAATCAGGTGGGAAGATCACTGTTTTGATAGTATATGTGGATGATATAGTCGTTACTGGTGACGACATTGGTGAGATTTCTAGGCTCAAGAGCTTCTTGGGCAAGGAATTTGAAATCAAGGATCTTGGCCAGCTGCACTACTTTCTCGGTATTGAAGTTGCAAGGTCCTCTAGTGGTATTTACTTGTTTCAAAGGAAGTATATGCTTGGTCTGAGACAGGTATGTTGGGGTGCAAGCCAGCTGACTCTCCCATTGAAGTTAATTCCCATTTGGTAAGCAAGGAAGGTGATCCCGTGGACAAAGGCCGTTATCAGTGATTAGTCGGACGTTTGATTTATCTCTCTCATACCCGTCCTGACATCGCCTATGCAGTTAGCTTGGTTAGCCAGTATATGCATGACCCATACACTTCTCACATGGATGCTGTGTTGCGTATTCTCCGTTACTTGAAATTTGCCCCAGGCCGTGGCATTCTCTTTACTCTTCATGATAATCTTCGCATTGAGGCTTATAAAGATGCGGCTTGGGCAGGATCACCCGATGATCGTAGGTCTACTTCTGCTTATGGCACCTTTGTTGGTGGTAACCTTGTCACTTGGCGGAGCAAGAAGCAATTGGTGTTTGCAAGGTCTAGTGCTGAAGCAGAGTTCAGGGCAGTGGCCCATGGTAGTTGTGAGCTTCTTTGGCTTCAGCGTCTCCTCACTGATTTGGCTGTATCTGTCAGCCTTCCTATGCGGCTTCATTGTGACAAAAAATCAGCTATCAACATTGCTCACAACCCAATTAAGCATGACCAAACTAAACATGTAGATATTGATCGCCACTTCATCAAGGAAAAGCTGGATTCGGGTCTCATCAGTATGCCTTTTGTTCCTAGCAACGAACAACTGGCTGATGTCTTTACGAAAGGGCTTAGTGCTAAGGTCTTTCATCCTATTATTGGCAAGTTGGGTATGTGTGATATTTAGACAACAACTTGAGGGGGAGACGGGGGAGTGTTGTAAAATGGGGTATAAGGGTATTTATGTCATTCTTATGTCATAGGGGTATTTATTTCTTGTACTCATTTTGGAATGTTCTCCTCATTATAAATAAAGCTGGCCTGTGTCCCATTAGACACAAGTCATTCCATTATTTCAACAAGTGGAGAATCCAAGAAATAGAGACCATCACGGACCCAACCATACCCAATCATGGCACCCGTGACCAGATCCTGAAATAAACAATGGGTGGAAAAAAAATGAACAGAACAGTTCAGATCACAAGTGAGATGATAAATAGATTAAAGATTGGCACATAACTTGGGAACATGTAAAACATTAGAAAGAAAAATACTGGAATCACATAACACAGAACCTTTACCAGAGATGGAAGACATGGACACATCGACAACACGCACCTTATCTCGTCCAAAACAAGGAAAATAGGTACGGAAGACCTTGGGATCACTTGTCATATGGTCAGTAGCACCGGAGTCAAGTAACCAAAAAGGACCGGTGGAAGAAACATGAAAATTACCTGATTGTGCAAGGTTAGAAATAGGAGTAAAGGAACTAGTAGTCATTTGATTCACTAGTTTTTGGAGAACTGCCATTTGATCCGCAGAAAGGGGCCACGACAGGAGATGCATGGCTAGTGTTAGACGTCTCAGTTAGGTGTGCTTGGGAGCATGTGCTAGCCGGTTAGGGTTGCGCCCATTTTTGGGCGCCCATGGAGCTTCCAACATGTCTCCCATGTATGACGGGGTTGACCACAGTAGTCACACTGATAGGTGCACAAGCAGGAGCTTTAGAGGGATCCACAGGGAGAGGTGTAGGAGGCGTTGTGAGTAGGGCAGATTGAACAGGGACAGTAGAGGGCATCATAACAGTGCGATGTTCCTCTGACTGAACAAGGTTATAAGCCTGGAGTAAAGTAGGGAACGTCTCACGCCCTAAAATCTGCACACGGACTTGATCATATTCTGGGTTGAGACCAGTAAAAAAATCATAAACCCTTTCCATTTCTCTCTGCTTTTGAAAGGTACTAGCATCCTCAGGTGCATCATCGGAACATCATGATAAAAATCCAATTGCTGCCAAAGAGTTGTCAGGGCAGTGTAATCGGTAGTGAGAGAGAGTTCCTTCTGGGCAGTTTGCGAACTTGGCGACGAATCTCATAAATTTGGGCATAGTTTCCTGCCTGTGAGAAAGTTTGTCGAACAACATCCCATAGGTCCTTGGCCGAATTAAATAGTACAAAACTCAGACTAACAGAAGGATCCATGGAGTTGATCAGAAAGAAATTACCGATGCATCGTCGGAGGACGATGTAATAGTAGCAGTAGGGTCAGTAGGCTTTGGAGTGGTTCCTGTAACAAGTCCATCGTAGCTGTGTCCACGAAAAGTGAGCAGGCAGGCTCGAGACCAAGTGAGGCAGTTCAAGCCAATTAATTTGATAGGGGGCCTGGTTAAAGAGAATTAGAGTACCTAGTAGAAGAACCATTGCGCATAAGAGAGGGCGTGGAGTTGTTGCCCGTAAAGGTGATACTGGTATGCTCATCACCCATCGTAAAAGGCGGTAGGGAGGTAACTAGGAGACCAAATAAGGGGCACAACAGTAAAAAATAGAAGCCGACACAAGGGGGAGCAACGATCGAGGATCGCGACCAAGAAACGACGCCGGAATAGGAGGACCGGCAGATGAGAGGTGCAGCGACTGAAGTCGCGGCGATAACGATGCCGGACATGGAAGGAGCCGGAGGAGAAGGGTGCGGCGACTTGGTGTCGTAGCGGCAATACTGGCAGAGGTGAGTCAGCGGTGGAGATGCGGCGACTTGAGGTCGTGGCGGCAACACCGGTAGAGGTGAGCCGGCGGTGGAGGCGCGGCGACTTGAGGTCGCGGCGGAGTTGTGCTGATCAATGACAAGCTCCGAGATGTACGGGGCAGAATGTTGGGCAGTTAAGAAGTGTCATATTGATAAGTGTTGAATAAGATACACTAGGATACCGTGGGGGGTATCCTGGTCTTTTACTGCTTTATTTTCTTATTTTTTATTTCTTATGTATTCCTAGTTATATTTCGGCTATGACTGTATTCCTAGTTGTATGCTGACTATGACTAGGGCTATTTCTGACTTTTTATTGTAATTTCTCAAACTATAAATTTGAGGCTTGGCTGATCTCATCGATCAACCAAGGATTTCTCAATTTCTGTCTTTCATGGTATCAGAGCAGTATTATCTGATCTAAACCCTTTCTAGCCCCACCCCTTCCTTTTGTTTCCTCTCCTTCTCCTTCTACTCGATCTTCTTCCCCCCCGTCGCCTCTCCTACTCGATCTTCTCTACCTTTTTTCTTTGTTTTTCTTCACATATTAGGGCAGATCTAATGAGGTGATCGCATGATCTAGATGCTGCTCTAATTCTTCACCTCTTCAGTTGATGATTTATTAGCTTCTACAGTTTGATGGCTGCTGTCCCTGCTTCTGCGATTTTTTTGGAATTCTCTACTGTTGAAGATCAGCTCTCTCTTTGCCTATGAAGCTGTTTTTCCTTTTGAGATCCATCACAACAGTTTTTTGGCCAGCACATATACCAAATTTTCATTCACAGCATTGAAGGTTTCTCCCAATCGATCTCCTCTCAGGGGTTTTTTGAAAAAGCCTAAACCTTATCGATTTGGGTTATTTTGTTCTATGCGTGGACTGTTTTTTGGAGGGCAGTATTACCTCACTTCAAGCCACACTCGACAAGTTTTTTTTCAAGCTTTGAAGACCTCTAATCCCAATTGATTGTGTTCTTCAGGGTTTTCTTCCAACACCCTGCTTATCGATTTTTTGGGACTTAGGGCTGCCTTTGCTGCCAAGGCTCTATTTCAACAATGGGAGACTCTGAGGTTACCACGGCTACCAATGGAGGTGATTCTCAGCCCTGGACAGAATTCCTCCCTCGTGCTGCCTCCATTAAACTCGATGGCAACAATTATCTCATGTGGGCCAGGTCTCTCTCCTTGACTATGGCTGGCAGAGGCTTGAGTGGACATCTTACTGGCTCCTCTACCCAGCCTACTGGAGAAGGCCCTGCCAAGACTTGCTGGGCTGCCAATGATGCAATGGTTATGTCTTCTGTCTTGAACTCCATGCCACAAGAACTTTCTAGTCAGTACCTTCTCCTAGATACAGCCGCACAGATATGGGCTGCTGCTAAGGGCACTTATGGACAGTTAGGGAATGATGCACATGTCTATGATATCCGGAAGACAGTTCATTCTACTACACAAAAGGAGCTGTCGGTTACCAAGTACTATGCTGTCCTCAAGAGTTTGTGGCAACAGTTGGACCAATATGCTCCCTTTCAGCCCTCTACTGCTGCTGATGTTACTGCCTATTCAGCCTATGTAGATAAGGCCCGTGTTTATGATTTTTTGGCTGGTCTTAATGCTGATTATGATCCCATTCGTGTGCAAGTCCTTGGTAGGTTGCCTTTCCCTACATTGGAGCAGGCCTTCTTTTATGTTCTTACTGAAGAAACCTGTTGGACTGCCATGGTGTTGGGTCCTACAATTGAAAGATCAGCCCTACAGGCTGCCAGTTCTAAAGCTTCCCCATCTGACACTAGTGCTACCGCTGCATCTTCTTGGGTTACTCTGCTACCCAGAAAGGATACAAGTGTTATTATCCTCCTGCTCACCGTACCATGGTCAGTATGGATGTTATCTTCCATGAGTCTCTCTCATATTATTCGTCCCCACCTCTTCGGGGGGAGAGTGTTAGTGAAGATGTGTTGACCGTTGACCCACCTCTTAGGCATGTATATGATGAGTCAACCCCTGCTGTCCCTGCTGTTCCGAGTGTGCCTACTCCTATCCTTCCCTCTACGTCAGGGGGAGATATTCCTACACAGGGGGAGGTTCCCTATTCTCCTTCAGGGGGAGATGTTCCTGCACAGGGGGAGATTCCTGAGATTCCTGCTCAAGGGGAGGTCACCCCAGTCCAGAGAACCATTGGTGAATTTCAGCGGAGGATTGATGCAACAAACTTGAAGGCTTTTGCAAGGAGCAGGACCAGACCTTGAGAGCTTCAATCCACTGTGACACAAGTTCCCGTCCAGTTGCCAACTCCGGATCCGGAACCTACTTCTCCACCTGGTAATACTTCTTCTTTGGATCTCCCCATTGCTGTTCGCAAAGGTGTGAGGACTTGCACTCAACACCCTTTATCTCATGTTGTTTCTTATGATTCTCTCTCTCTATCTTTTCGTGCTTTTGTTTCTTCTCTTTTGTTCGTATTCCTCAAAATTGGCAGGAAGCTCTTACAGATGGAAAGTGGAAGGCAGCTATGATGGAAGAAATGGATGCCTTAAAAAAGAATAACACATGGGAACTTATGACTCCTCCACCAGGGGAGCGGACTGTTGGATGCAAGTAGGTGTTTGTAGTTAAGCAGAAGGTGGATGGCACTGTGGATAGGTATAAGGCACGCCTTGTGGCTAAAGGATTTACTCAGACATATGGGATCGATTACCAGGAGACCTTTGCCTTGTCGCTAAGCTAAATACTGTCCACGTATTATTATCTTGTGCAGTTAATCTTGGATGGGACTTGCAACAGCTTGATGTGAAGAATGCTTTTCTCAATGGGGAACTCGATGAGGAGGTATACATGGACATTCCACCAGGTTTCTCTTGTGACAGCAATCGAGGAAAGGTGTGTAGATTGAAGCATGCTCTTTACGGGTTGAAATAGTCCCCTCGAGCATGGTTTGGCCGTTTTCACGAAGCAATGGTTTCTATAGGCTACAAGCAGAGTAATGCAGATCACACTCTTTTTATAAAGAGGGCTGACGAAAAACTCACTATCTTAATAGTCTACGTTGATGATATTGTGGTCACTGGCAATGATTGTGTTGAGATCAGCAGGTTGAAGACATTTCTTAGCCAAGAGTTCGAGATTAAGGATCTAGGGAAACTAAGATATTTTCTTGGGATTGAAGTTGCCAGATCTTCAAAAGGCATCTTTCTTTCTCAACGAAAGTATGTCCTAGACCTATTGACTGACACTGGTTTGTTAGGGTGCAGTCCCTCAGATACTCCTATGGATGTCAATGTTCGTCTCAAGGAAAAGGAAGGTGACCCAGTTGATAAATGGTGATATCAAAGACTTGTGGGAAAGTTGATTTATCTCTCTCATACTCAGCCTGACATTGCTGTTGCTGTTAGTCTTGTCAATCAATTTATGCATGATCCCTATACTTCACATATGGAGGCTGTTCTCCGGATTCTTCACTACTTGAAGTCAGCTCCTGGGAAAGGAATTCTCTTGTCTCCTGCGTATTGAGGAATATACTGATGCTGATTGGGCAGGTTCCCCAGACCGTAAGTCTATTTCTGGTTACTGTTCTTTTGTGGGTGGCAATCTTGTCACCTGGCGTAGCAAGAAGCAGAATGTGGTGGCTTGTTCAAGTGCTGAGGCAGAATTTCGTGCTATGGCACAAGGTATTTGTGAGCTACTCTGGTTAAAAGGTTTGCTACAAGATCTTGGAGTTCCTATTCGCCTCCCTATGATGCTGTATTGCAACAACAAGGCTGCCATTAGTATTGCACATAATCCGATACAACATGATCGCACAAAGCATGTTGAGGTGGATCAGCATTTTATCAAGGAAAAGTTAGAAGAAGGCCTTATTTGTGTTCCTTATGTGAAGTCTACTGATCAGCTTGCAGATATGTTCACCAAGGGACTGCTTGGAAAAGTCTTTCATCCTAGTCTAGTCAAATTGGGCATGAGTGATATTTTTGCTCCAACTTGAGGGGGAGTGTTGAATAAGATACACCAGGATACCGTGGGGGGGGGGTATCCTGGTCTTTTACTGCTTTATTTTCTTATTTTTTATTTCTTATGTATTCCTAGTTATATTTCGGCTATGACTGTATTCCTAGTTGTATGCTGACTATGACTAGGGCTATTTCTGAATTTTTATTATAATTTCTCAAACTATAAATTTAAGGCTTGGCTGATCTCATCGATCAACCAAGGATTTCTCAATTTCTGTCTTTCTTCAACAAGCTTTGTGTAACAGAGATGAGGATGTTAAGATGGATGTGTGGAAAAACAAGGATAAAGTACAAAATGAACGTATAAGAGCAGACCTGGGAGTTGTGCCGATCAATGACAAGCTCCGAGAACGTCGTTTAAGGTGGTATGGTCATATTCTGTGGAGGCCTATGGATGCCCCTATAAGGAGGAGTGATATGATTCTGATTGAAGGAGCTAAAAAGAGCTAGGGGCGGACCTAAAATGACCATAGGAGAAGTGGTGAGGAAGGACATGCATAGTCTAGGTCTTGTTCCAAGTATGACCTTGGACAGAGCCGATTGGAGGGCAAGGATCCATGTTGCTGACCCCATTTAGTTGAGTTTCTTCCAATGTACTTGGCTGTGCCTCGTTCCTCTTTCCATTAATTTGGGATAAGGCTGAGTTTTTTTTTTGTTGTTTAATGCTACTACTTGAACTACTCTAACTGTGATTTGGTACACATTGTGTATCTAGAGAATGGATGCCTCATTTACTTAGCCTAATGCCTTGTGTAATACAGCTTCAATCACAAGACAGGAGATGAAGATGTTCACTTTACTTCTGTATCTTCCCATTCTGGTTCTGAGAGTGACAATGATGTTGAGGACGATGGGGTTGGCAGTTGCAGTAATAAACTGTCAACTGAAGATCATCACTTTATAGAGAATACGTCTTCAAGTGCTCTTTCTGGAAAATATTCTCTCAATGATAGCCATGTTGAGTACTCTCCAAATTCTGAGGATGATCCTATGGCTCTAGAAATGATTGTTGTGAAGGCTATTGAAGCTGGGGCTGAGGTTAGCATAACCATTGATTTGCTTTAATTTTTCTTTGAGGTTGTTGTTTTGTTTTTTGTTTTTTGTTTTTTTGAATTTGCAAGTACTATTTTAAGTTTATTGATCTATTTAGTTCTATAAATTCCCGCCGCTGCTGATTTGAGCAATGAAAGAAGTATATTTATTGGAAGGATGGGTTTTATTGTTTTAACTGCTCTGTAGTTTTTTTTTTGGGGGGGGGGGGGTGGGGGAGGGATGGGTAACTGCCCCATAGCAATCAGCACAAGAATCCTTGATATTAGACATAAGGTTGTTTTTTTTTTTTTGGGGGGGGGGGAGGGATGGGTGTAGTATTCAGTATAAGAATCCTTGATATTAGTCATAAGTTTTCTTTTGCTTTTTTTTTTTTTTAATTTGGGGATGGGGGTGTGTTAGATAAATAAGTAGGCAATTTTGAAGTATAGCTTAAGGTATGTGAATATCATTTCAAAACTTAGACTTTTAAGGATGGACTGTAGTTATTTTATACATTGTTTTTCTATGGCTCAGGCAATGGAACATTTCAGAAACATCTTATTATATTGTAAAATAGGAAATTGAAAGTTGGGTAGTAATTAGTAAAAGGATGGAAGTATATGCTCTAGTATTTCGTGAAACAATAAAAGAGATGGAAATCTCATATATGACCAATAGAAGTTACAATTCTGGAACTGATGAAACTATATCGCTGCCATAAAGAAGCAACCCTTATTTGGTTTGATGGGAAGTGAATTAAAATAAAATTTTCATTGGTAGATTGAAATGAAAAAAATTTATATATATACATAAAGAAAATTTAATGTGTTATTTGATTGGTAGTTGATCTAAAGTGGTACAGAAACACGGGTGGATCACACACAGATAAAGTACAAAAATATTCAGTTGTACTTATTGAAAAAAAGTGATTTCTAGGAAAATATCTGTAACGTCCCAAACTCAAGCAGGGTCTCAGGCACTACTCTCACGAGCGCCAACCCAGAACAATCTTACATTAATACTAATAAATAAATCTCAGTCTCGCTTACAACATAGCAAAAGCATTAGATACAGTTCAAGTCAAATGTATACACTGGTGGCAGTTATCTACAAAAGTGTACGACAAAAATCCTGTTCATGACATGCATACAGTTATATACGTCCCATAACCAAAATATTCATTCATCAACATTATATATTCTGAAATAACGTTATTCTCAAAATATCCCTCAGACTCTGAACTTCTAACACTACTCACAGTTCAAAAACTTCAGAGCTGTATAAGCCTCCACAACTAACTCTTCATCTGAAAACATCAACATATATAGGGCACATTTCAGAAACATATGTTCATCTGAAAACATCAACATATGTGTACTTCCGCCTAGTGAGGTACACATGATCTTATACACAAGCATTTCAAAGAACAATAAATGGCACCTCATAAAACTTCACTCTTTCTTTAATTAGGTAAAGTCTTGGCCACTTATTGAACTACCATAGTGCACAAACAGTTGAGGGTGGTAGTCGACTACAGAGAATTTTGTGGCATTCTATGGGCAATCTAGTAACTTAGTTTATGCTGTTGAGAACTATGTTTGAAGACTTTGCTAGTACAGTGTTCTCCAGTTTCTAATATTAAACCACTCTCTTACAAGATAGTACCTCTTAAATTCTCTCTTTTACAGGTCTTCAACACTTACGGATCCCTGGGAAATGCAGCTTTGCTTCATAGATATGGATTTACAGAGCCCGATAATCCCTTTGACATTGTGAATATTGAGCTAAACATAGTGCTTGAATGGAGTAAATCATTGTTCTCCAGCCGTTATGTTCGAGCAAGATTGTCACTGTGGAGGAGGTTGGGTTTTTCAGGATGTGTTAGTCCAAGTTCTGAATATTTTGAAATCTCATCAGATGGTAATCCTCAACTAGATCTTGTGATTCTCCTCTACATCATTTTCGTAACTGAGGATGCATATCACAAATTGAATCAGATGGTACCATCCTTTGGCAACATCAGTGAAGCCATTCCCATTCTTCTGTTGGAGACAAACAATTTGAAATTCTCACCAGAAACTCTGGAAGTGGGGAATGAACTTTTTCTGACAGACATGGTTTGTGAAGCACTTTTTTCCCTTGCAGACATTCGGGAGAGTTTCTATGGTGAGTCTTCAATAGAAGACGACATAGAGGTGCTGAAGAGGGGTTGTCCCATGCTGGGGAGGAAGTTGTACCATTCAGTGATGTTGCGGGTAAGCGAAAGGAGGATTATTCAGAAGCTTAGGATGTATGCTTCTTCGAGTTCCCGCAGAACCAAGAGGACACACATCAAGAAAAGTTGAATAGATGGCCGATGCCTTGTATACAAGCTCTTCGAACTGCCTCTGAGTAGTCTTATCTGCTGTCAACCCCAGCCCCCCCTCTTCCCAAAAAGAAAGCAAAATATCTAATTGAAACCAGGGATTCTTACACAGGACGGTTGACCTGCCTGAAACACTGACCCGCCATTGGAGAATCCAGGTGGAATAATTTCTTGATCAAGCTGAAGAGTTTTCAACCCAATTTATGGAATGGATGGTTTTGGTTTTAGTTTTAAAGGAACATTGGATTGGGCAGCTGGCTTGCACTTGTACTGTTTGGATTGCTGTCTGCTCGGGCCTCAAAAACCAGTATAAACCTTGGGAGTAAAATTTTCGGAGAACTGTTGAACTGAATAGCGTTGCTTTGGATTAACCCAATTGATTGATAGGCCAGTCCGTTTGGGGATTGACAGCGTTTCTATAGAAATACTGGACTGCATGGTCGGACAACTTTATGAAAACAGTTAACAATGGTCAATGGAATCATTGATAACAAAGTCGGATTTAAACAAAAAAATAGAAAGTCCAAATATGTTTTAAAAGAAAGGGTAAATTATACGTCACCCCTTTGTTTTCAAATGAAACTCAGATAACCCCTTGGTTTTTGAAAAAACTTAAATCAACCCCTCTGCAGTAACGGTGTTATATACATTATTTATGTATAGGCATATATACATGCAATAGGTTTCCCTTTAAATTTATTTTTTTGCACTGCATTAGCATGTTTGTTTTATATATTATTTGCTATTATTATTTCGTTTTTTTTATGAATTTACCCCTAATGACCAACCAAGTGTCTTGGAGGGTCCATAATACCCTTTTGATGCAAAATATTATAAGCCTAACCAGCAAAGACCACAATCCCTGCTGTCAGCCATTCTCTGGGCATGACAATTGGTGAGTGACCTAAACCCCGTGGTCTAGCCATTTGAGGGAAGGTCTTGACCTACCTTGATAGTGCCTATGTGTCCTAGGGTGGGGACCTGACTTATGGTAAGACCCAAGGGCCAACATGGCCTAAAATCAAGTCACCTTCTAACTAGGCGACAGCTCCAATGTTTAGCCTCCCAATCAGTCGCCTGGCCTGCAGTGCCTTAAAACACATTTTTATGATGTGGGCTCTACTTGGCCTTGAGTTGCACGTGACCTATTGTCACACCCCAAATCACCCCTTAAGATGATTAGGTAGGTGACTCGAATTGCACGATCGCAATCTGCCAAATCCCAAGGATCTAGAAGCTGTTAATACCATTCACAAACACACGCACTCATAACAATGAATAAGATAGAAACACAGAGTGCTGTGGAAGCTAATATTTACATTAACCATCAAAATAAAATATTTACAACATGTTTTGGTACTGTACTTAGACTGAGCAATGAAAATTTCATTTTTTCAGTTTATTTAATTTGAAGTCCTAAGAAGAAATTCAATTCATCCATTAAGCTCATCTTAAACTCATTTTTCATACAGTTACTAAACTCTAAGGCATAATGATTTATCAGTAGCACAAAAAATGATATCATCTACATAGATTTGAACAATGATTAAATTTGAGTTTTTGTGTTTAATAAATAAGTTAGTATCTACTTTTCCAAGAACATATTCATTTTCAATAAGAAAGTTTTTCAATCTATCATACCAAGCCCTTGGAGTTTGTTTGAGTCCATACAAGGCTTTCTTGAGTTGAAATACATGAGAGAGAAAAGAAGAATTTTCAAAACCAGGAGGTTGAGATACAAAAACTTCTTCAGCAATAAAACCATTCAAGAAAGCACTCTTGACATCCATTTGATAAAGCTTAAAACTTTTATGACAAGCAAAGGCTAGTAATATCCTTATGGCTTCTAATCGAGCAATTGGAACATACGTCTCGTCAAAGTCGATTCCCTCTTGCTGATTATAGCCTTGGGCAACTAGTCTTGCCTTGTTTCTAACAACAGTTCCATTTTCATCAAACTTATTTCTAAACCCACTTAGTACCAATGATAGATTTATTATTAGGTTTTGGCACAAGCTCTCATACATCGTTTCTTTTGAATTGATGCAATTCTGCTTGCATGGCCAAAATCCAATCATTATCAGATAATGCTTCTTTGGTACTCTTAGGTTCAATTAATGATAGGAATGTAGCATAATTATAAGTGTTTTGAATTTTGGATCTTGTTTGAACACCTGTCTCAAAGTCTCAGATGACTTGTTCTAAGGGGTGGTCTCTTACAGGTCTGAATTCCTTAGGCAATTCCATTGAGTTTTTCTTAGATGATTCTAGGGGGGATTGTCATTCTCTTCTAAGGAAGTAATCTCAACCCTTTTCATGATTTCGGATATAACATCCTCATCATCATCGACCAATGGTCTGTATTTTTCCTTTGGAGGGGATACATCAAATCTGATATTCATAGATTATTCCACAACCAAGGTCCTTTTGTTGAATACTCTATAAACACGACTATTTCTTGAGTACCCAAGAAAAATGCCTTCATAATATTTTCATCAAACTTTCCTTTGGAATCTTTAGTATTTAAAATAGAGCATTTACACCAAAAAATCTGAAAATGATCAACTTTTGGTTTCTTTTCAAAATAAAATTCATAGGGTGTTTTTGACAAAATTTTTCTGATCAAAACTCAGTTCAAAACATAACAAGCTGTGTTTATAGTTTTAGCCCAGAAGTATTTCGGTAATAAATATTCACTAAGCATGGTTCAAGCAGTCTCTTGAAGGGATCTGTTTTTCCTCTTTACAACCGCATTAGATTGAGGAGTTCGAGGAGCTGAGATATTGTGAGTGATGCCTTCATCATCACAGAATTTTTCAAATTGGTTTGAGTTAACAAACTTTCCACCATGATCACTTCTTATGGTAGTTACTAAGTAACCTTTTTTAGCTTTCTACGGTAGACTCATTTAAGTAGGTGGTTGAAATGTAGAAATCACCACCCGCTTGAAATGGTGGAAGGAATGGCTTCGTTGACTGATATCATTTGGTATTTTCACAAGTTTTTTTTTTTTTTTTTTAAAACTTTTCCTTACCTTCAACATGAAGCTTTTAAAGGAGTACACCACGAAGAGGAATGTCGTGTCAAAAGTCTAGAATCTCTTGGTTGCAACAAGGAGATCGTAACACCAAGTTCTTCCACCAATCAACTTTGCAACAATGTTCTAACAAGAAGATTCTCCACCTAAAGCTTTCTTATAATGCATGGACTAAGTCTGTTGGTAAGATTTACACAAAAGTACTTAGTTTTTATTCTAATCTTTATGTTTCTAAAGGCATTGATGAGGAGGCAGCATAAGGGGTGGTGGGCTCTATTCAATCTTCGATGACACATGAAATGAATGAGAGACTTTGTGCTCTACCTTCTATTGAAGTGAAGATAGTTATTTTTCGCGATGGCACCTCTTAAAGCTCTCAGACCTGATGGATTACCCCCTACAATTTTCCAAAAATTCTGGGACATTGCCTCCCAGGATTTGTTTTCTTTTGTTTTGGCTTTTTTTAATTCTGCAGAGCTTCCAAATGATTGTAATGAGACTGATATCTTTATTGTCAAAATCTCAAAATGCAGAGAGTATTGACAAGTATAGGCCTATTAGTTTGTGTGCAGTAGTTGTTAAAGTAATTACTAAAATAATGGCTACTAGGTTAAAAGATGTTCTCCCCCATCTAATCTCACCTTCCCAATATCTCTTACCAAGTACCAAGTGTTAGAATAAAAATAAAGAAGAAACATTAAATGGACACAAACCTTTGAGCAACTCTAACCAGGGTAGATCGAGTATGTGAAAGAGAGAGATAGAGAGAGAGAGAAGACAGACTAACATTGTCACACCCCCATCCCAACAAGGGATAAAGTACAATATCAGGGTATGATTGGGGTGACATGCGTCATCCCACTTCACCACCAGGATCTCGATGTAGTGGCCAATTCACAGTTTTAAACCAATATTAAACTACAGTAATATCAGAGTACGGAAGGACAAAAGAATATTACATTCCAAGATAGGTCAGAGTTTGCGGAAGCGTAAATTAAATAATCATAAGATGTTCATTAGCTAATGATAATAAGTAGCATAGTTACAAAATTCCTATGACCATCAAGTAGCTACAAAAAAGACAATACATAAAAGTTTATACAAAGCACAAGGCTCTCAAAATGACAAAATGGTATCGAATCCCAAGTAACAGTGCAGCCCGTAGGCACAATCATCAAGGGGTAACCATCACCATGATCTTCAGTTATGGCCTCTGGCTCCACAGTACCAAAATCATCTGTAACAAAATCTAAAAAGAATGTGTACACGGGGGTTAGCTCCACTGAGCTAGTGAGAGAGAAAAGGGGATGCACAATCATACAATCATAAATAGTCCATGGTGCATGCCATTATTAATTCATTTACCACCTAACACACAATGCTAAGTCAATGGGTATATGCTACTGCAATAACTTAGGAAGACATTGTGGATCCTTCCATATTCACCACAATGCAACCTCAATTATTACCATGGGGCCTGCACCGTTCGTAGCCATCACCACCCAGAGACAAACCCCGATAACCATTACTACTCTTGGCCTGGCCTCTCTAACTCTCCACAGGCAGCAGATGCTCTGGCTACCTAACACCTAAACCCCTGTTGGTAAGGATCGTAGCATAGGGAATTGAGCCTAACCACATATATACTACATGAATCTTATTGTGTCGAGAGGTACATCCGGATGTGTCAACATCCCGTTCCATCTAACATCCGGGTACCAGCACAACATGACGCATATAGGCAAGAATGAGATGCAATATACAATTCCACGTAATCCGGGGGTTCAGGTGCCTGTACTTCCCGACACCATAACCTAACACAAATCCATATCATCCTAATCATCATCATCATCATCATCGAATAAGAATAAATGTAAATATACAATCATGCTTGAATGATAATGTCACAATATAATTCATAAATGCATGAATAGGCAATAGTAAACAAGCCCAGACAGCCACCCAAACCCACTCACCGATTACTTGTAAAAGAACTTGTATAAGCGCAACAATTCCCACTCAAAACCACTCCCTTGCACGTGTGTTGGCGCCTATGGAAGTGAATAAGAGTGTGAGAGAGTGTAGGGGAGGCCTCATAGAGAAGCCCTGCAGTTTACATAAGTTATAGGCCTTGAAAACAGCATCGGAGGCAACGTCGGACTCAATAGTGCCTGCCTCCGACCTTGAGACCGACCCTTCCTCCGACCTTGAGACCGACCCTTCCTGCAGGCTCAGGCCACAACGGAGGCAACGTCAGACTCAGCAGGCTTGCCTCCGACCTTGCGTCCGATCTTTCCTGCAAGCTCAGGCCACATCGGAGGCAGCATCGGACTCAACAGGCTTGCCTTCGACCCTGAGTCCGACCCTTCTTGCAGGCTCAGGCCACGTCGGAGGCAACATCGGACTCAGCAGGCTTGCCTCCGACCTTGGGTCCGACCTTTCCTATAAGCTTAGGCCACATCGGAGGCAACGTCGGACTTAGCAGGCTTGCCTTCGACCTAGCATCCGATGCAACCTAGGTGCGATTTTAAGGTCCTTAACAGCCCAGATTTGTCCCATTTGGTTCTTTAAGTTCCAAGGGACAAGGGAGAGGATGTCCTATGGTCTATTAAGGTCTTAGAAGTACCCATTATCAAATAATTGAGGGATTTAGAGGATCAAAAGCTCAAAATCCAGATTTGGGGTTTCCTTTGGTGGTTGAAGCTCTAGAATCAAATAGATTCAGCAAGAGGTCAAAATAGAGGTCTTTATAGGACTGTAATACATTAATGGAGTCCCAAAAACACAGCTTAGGCTAAACCATTTGGTTCCTAGAGGAACCCCAAGCTCAAAATTGAAACAAGGAGAGCCATCTAAGCTCAAAACTAAAACATGAGAGCCATCCAAGCTCAACAGAAAAAGAGAAAAGAGAAGGGAGAAATGATGAAAGAGCATTTGGCCTACCTATTTGAGGTACACAAGGGCTGCACCAAGTAGACCTAAGCACAAGCAACCGATCGCTTCTTCTTCTCCTCCTTGCTTCAAAGCTCTCCTCTCTCTTATGCTTTAGGTTAGCTAGGAAAGAAATGGGAAATGGCTAAGGGATTGCCCTAGCTATCCTATTTATAGAAAATGCCTTACTAAGGTATGTTTGGCTAGGGCCTCTTAGTTATAAATCTAGGGCATGTTTGGGTAGGGTAGCTTAAATGTCCACTTAGGGGTTGTTTGGCTAGAGTTTCTTAATGAACCACAAATACATTACCCATCTAAACTCAATTAAACTCCATTATAAACACAACATGGGCCCAATGGGCTTCATTCTAGAATAAAACTTGGGCCTTGTTTGGCTAAGGTCTTTTAATGTCTAAAGTACATTAACCTATTTCAAGCATGACTTGGGCCCAAGGGCCCACTTAAGAGGTCACCAAAATAAAAGAGAGGCTAGGGTAGTAGTCAACCATGACAGAGCACCAACAACACCCTCAAGGGCATGTGGACCCCACATAAGGTCTCACTCAAAATAGCCACAACAGTAGCATCGGATGCAGGGTCGGATGCACACAGGACCCTGCATCCTATGCATAGAAAGGACAGATAAAGTAACACAAAAGTCCGGGCTTGGGTCCACACCTCAAGGACTTCGAGAGGAAGGAAACAAGCAATAAAATAGATTTAGTGACTTACCCTTTGACCATCATGATGAAAGGCTCACCGGCAAATAAGGCAGCATAGTCTACACACCACAAGGATAAATAATAAACAAATAGGCTCTTGGGTGCGGGTATAACATTGTTGTCTACACACACAACCAGAGAGCGAAGCTGGGTCACCGACAGGGTTTCCTCTATTTCTTCTTCTTTCCCAAATCCAGATCTGGGTTTTTGATTCCTTGAATTAGAGGTTCGCCAGCAGGGTTTCAGAGATAAAAATATGAAAGTTTATAGATTAGAGCCAATATAGAAGAACCAAAATCGACAAACAGAACAGGGTGAGCACTTACAGATCTGGGTTTTTGAAGACTTGAATTCGAGATTCTGTTTCACATAGAGGATTTCTTCACATAGCGATTTATCTTCGACCTTCGCCAATGGACAGATAAGGTAAGATGGTGCAAGAGGAGGAAGACGATGGGGTAGAAGTTCTTCCAGGTTTTTGAAACCTTAAATGCGAGGTTCTTCCGGAGTTCTTCACACAGAGGTAGACAAGGCTTTTAGGATTCAGATCTTCAGACCTTCGCTAGACTAGAAGAGGTAACAGAGTGCAAAAGGAGGAAGACGATGGGGGTGGGTTCGAAGGAGGAGGAAGAAGACGATGTTAGGGTTTTCTGATTTTGAAAATGGGAAGAAGGAATCTAAATCATCGTTTTCTTTTGTAAAGAAGGAAATTTAGAAAGATATAGATTAGGATGGGCGGCCATATTAGGAAGGATGGGATATTTTAAAAAAAGAGAGAGAGGATAAAAAGGAAAGTAGGAGAGAGAGAGATATGAGGAAGGGAACGTGCGAGATGAGAGGAATAAGGAAATTAATTTTTTAATGAGTTATTGAATATTAAAAAAAATAGAAAGGGTACCAACATTTTAAAAAAATAAAAAAGATGAAAAAATATATAATGGAAAAGATAAAGTAAATGAGGGACAAAAAAGGTCAAGTAAAAAAATAACCACGAAACATGAGTTCATGCACTTATATAATAGTATGATATATATATATATATATATAATAGAAACCCAAGAGAATGAGTTAAACCAAATCGAGTCAAATAGTGACAGTGAAGATCAAGTCTCTCCTTGCAACTGTAGCCAAGGAGTTTTTTGTAAAAATTGTGATGATTCGGAATCATCAAAATCTATCAACATGATACAATCAAGTTCAGAACTTAAAAAATTTAATAAACCAGAAGAATTTCTCAACTTTGTTGACCAAATCAAAGATAAACATACCAAGACTTTATATCTTCAACATGCCCAAGAACTCTTACAACAGATCTCATCAACAAAACCTCAAACTAAGGCAACCCCTTATAACATAAAAAATATTTACAAAAAGTTTGATAAAACTCCAACTTCTTCACAAAATCCAGACCAAATTAAAATTGCCAGCCTAGAAGCTACCACAAATGATCTAAAAATTGAAATTAAAAATATAAAAGCAGACATAGCAAATTTAAAGAAATTCTAGCAAAAGGTCGAAATAGGAATAGAAGAAGAAGAAGACAACAGTATACAAACTTTACCAAACAATAATGAAGATTTTATTGATATTGTTAACAAAGTCAAATGCCAACAGTGGTATATCAATATAACTATTGTCATATCTTCAGCTCACAAAATCAGTACCATAACCCTGGTTGACTCAGGAGCTCAAATGAATTGCATACAAGAAGGGTTAGTCCCAACCCAGTATTTTGAAAAAACAACCCAGAAGTTAACAGGGGCAAATGGGTCAAGACTAAATGTAAATTATAAACTATCAGATGTTCACATCTGTAACCAAGGAGTTTGTTTAAAACAAGTGTTCATATTAGTAAAGGACTTGAACACTGAAGTTATCCTAGGACAGCCTTTCCTAGAACTCATAAAACCCTTTACTGTTTCAAATCAAGGAATTACAACCACTATCCTAGGTAAACAAGTCCATTTCGAGTTCTTTGAACAAGCCAAAACAAAAGAAATAGACCTGCTCAAAACAGTTGCCATTTCAGAACAATCAACTATAAGCCAAATTCAAAATAAACAAAAACACCTGCAATATCTAAAACAAGAAGTTAATCATAGAACTATTGAACAAAGACTCCAAGATAAAACAATTCAGAAACAAATCTCTGGCACCAAGACCCAAATTGAAAAGGAACTCTGTTCAGAGTTTCCTGATGCTTTCTGGCACAGATGTAGACATATTGTCCATCTTCCTTATGAACCAAGTTTTTCAGATAAAGACATTCCTACAAAAGTCAGACCCATTCAAATGACCCAAGAATTACAAGAAGTATGCAAAAGAGAAATTCAAGATCTTCTTGACAAAAAATTAATAAGTAAAAGCAAGTCACCTTGGAGTTGTGCTGCTTTCTACGTTAATAAAAACGCTGAAATAGAAAGAGGAACACCCAGACTTGTCATAAATTACAAACCTTTAAATGAAGCCTTACAATGGATTAGGTATCCTATTCCAAACAAGAAAGAATTACTTTAAAGACTTTACCAAGCTACAATTTTTTCAAAGTTTGACCTCAAATCTGGATACTGGCAAATTCAAATTCATAAAGAAGACAGATACAAAACAGCCTTCACCACATCATTTGGTCATTACGAATGGAATGTAATGCCTTTTGGATTAAAAAATGCCCCTAGTGAATTCCAAAATATTATGAACGATATCCTAAACCCTTTTGGCCAGTTCATAATAGTTTATATTGATGATGTTCTAGTTTTCTCCAAGTCTATTGAACAGCATTTCAAGCATCTTATGAGCTTCTTCCACACCATGAAAACTAGTGGATTAGTTCTTTCCCAGAAAAAGATGGAATTATTCCAAACCAAGGTTAGATTTTTAGGTCATTACATTTACCAAAATCAAGTCATTCCAATAGAAAGATCCATAGCTTTTGCCAATAAATTCCCTGACCAAATCCTAGACAAAAAACAATTACAAAGGTTTCTAGGAAGCCTAAACTATGTTAGAGATTTTATTCCTCAAATTAGCCAATTGTGTAAAGACCTTTATTCTAGGCTCAAGAAAAAACCCAGTCCTTGGACTTCAAATCATACCAAAGCAGTTCAAGACATCAAAAAATTGGTTAAAGAAATCCCATGTTTAAAACTGGCAGATCCTGCATTCTTCAAAATTGTAGAAACTGATGCCTCTGAACTTGGATACGGAGGCATCCTTAAACAAGTCCAAGATGATAAAGAACAATTAGTCCAATTCGCTTCAGGAATCTGGAACCCAGCCCAACAAAATTATAGTACTATCAAAAAAGAAATCCTTTCAGTAGTTCTTTGCATTCAAAAGTTTCAAAGTGATTTATTAAACAAAAATTTTTTAGTAAGAGTTGATTGCAGTGCTGCAAAACAAGTTTTAAAAAATGATGTTCAAAATATTGTTTCAAAACAGATTTTTGCAAGATGGCAAGCCCTTTTATCAAGTTTTGATTTTGACATAACTTACATAAAAGGAGAAATGAATTCAATTCCTGATTTCTTGACCCGTGAATTCTTGCAGGGTCCCAAAACAATTTCTATTATCATGGCTCCTAAGGAGCCCCCAAAACCCAGCATAAAATCAAAAGGTTCCTATGCCAAGTCAGCAACCTCAAGTCAACTTGTCAAAGTTTCCCCCTCCAAAACAGTAGTTGCAAGTGTTCCTTTCACCCAAGTCGTGGCTAGCCAATCCACCCAAATAGTCCCTAACACAAGGTCATCCGAACAGCTTTCTAGGCCAAGTTCTTCCACAACAGTTTCCAAACCAGTTTCTTCTCAAAACCTACCCAAAAGTCAGTATGTCCTCAAACAGGCCTATCAAGACATTTTTACCCTTGATGACCAATTCACCAAAGGCTGCAACACTCCAGTTGAAATAGCTCGAAGAGCTTTTTTCCAATATTGGAATTTCTATTCCCCAAATAGTTCAAAAAATCAAGAATTTTATGAATTTATCATGGTTGATACAGATTCCATCCGTATCAAACAAAATTTTGACAAGAATGAACCAAATTTGGTTACCCATACTTCAGTGACCATTCTACAAATTATCAGTTCAAAGGATTGGGGCACACATCCCCTCTCTACAAAAAGGTTCTCTCAAAACTACCAACCACAAGAATTTCACTATTTTGATTACATGGATGCCTGACACCATGCCTTCCTTTTTCAAAATAGTAAGAACCAACACTCTTGGTTCTTTTGTTTCGATTTCAAGTTCTCTAGCCCAATCCCAAGTTGGTTCCTCGTTGGTGGGCCGCCTATGGGCCAATCAATGACATCCTGCCTGATCAAGTGTTCGATGCTCTCAGCATTTTTTGCCAGCATACCGAACAAATCCCTGAATAACCAGATCTCCTGAGGTTTTTTATCCATTGCCGTCTGGCTTGGATCATGTACTGGGAATACGCGATTGGGCAATCTGAAAGCCTTGATTACTCAGTCCCTTCCCTCGTAAGAAATTTCAGAGTCAAGTGGTGGGACAAGTGTGATCTAAAAAGATGCACCCCTGAGGCCCTTATCCAATCCCTCACAAAAGCTACCCCCCAAGCGGCGCTTTCAGAAAAGTCTGATAAGTCCAGCAATAGTAGACGCCTTAAACTTAAGGCCAAACAAGCCAAAATCGAGGCCCAGCTGGCTGCCTTTGATACTGAAGAAGAAAAAGAAGAAACCAGCTCAAGTGTTGGGTCCATTGACCCCCACCTTCATGAAGGCCAGTATGCTCAAGACCCAGATGATGGGCTGGACCTTGCCAGTCAACAACTCTCTTCAACAAGGTCCACCAGAAGGTCCATGAGCCAAACTTCCAGAAAAGTGGGCCGTTAAGCCCATGGGTTAGTCTCCAAACCCTGATGTTGGAGAATCGTCAGCCATGACGACATCATAAGAATGGCTCAGCAACTGACACGTGGCTGTATCAAAAGTCGTGTCCCAGTTACTATCTCTGGTCCTAGATAGTCAAGCCACCACTGGGCCCATTCAAATACAGTGAACCATCTAAACCAAATCAATGAGGAAAACAGTGTTTCGACACGTGGAATGCCTCGGTGCAGTTTTTGAAGCATCTTCTCAAAGATTCCAAGTTCTACCGACATAGTGATAAATAGTAAAATTGACTTTTTACTGTAGCACTACGGTCCAAGACTACTTTCGGCGCCTCTGCCTCCAAAGTCAAGACTCTGGGCCCACGCTCACATGCTTCTACGCTCTTCCAAAGATTCCTTCAAGATAAGGTTTGCTTTCGGTGGAAAAGTAAAGCGTCCAAAGCCTCCAAAGCTTTATAAGACCCTTCGTCTTCTCCAAGAGAAGCAGGAGAATCTCTGAAGAAGAAAATAGAAGCACGCAGCACTGCTGTAGCTCAGCTCTTCAAATTCTTACATCAAGTATTCTTCAAGTTTTTAATTTTATTTTATCAAGTGTAATTCATCAAGTGTTCTTCAAGTGTTCTTCAAGTTGTAACTAAGATTCCACTTCAAGTGTTCGTCCAAGTCTGTAACCTCAAGTTTTAGCCTTTATCTCAGGCTTTCAAGTTTACGACAAGTCACCTGTAAGTTAACAGTTATCTTCAAGCTTTCTTCAAGAGTCCTGTATATCAAGAATGTAATTCAAATTCTCCAAGTAATATAAAATTCAAGATTTTACTTCTCTCTTTTTCTTCAAATATTGGCCGGCTCAGCCGCCTCTAAAGCACAGCAGAAGGCTACCTGCAAAACGGTAGACCGCCGAGGTTACCCCTTCGAGTGCCGTGACCGGTCCAAATTAAGGACTGCAGCACCTGCTAAGCACACACAAGTTTTATTTCCGCAGACTCTTTCAAGTTTTCACTTGCATATTTACTTTCATTACTGCATATTTTATTTAGCATCCTGGAAAACCTACTGGTATCTATATATATATATATATGTTGATGCTTATATTAGTTTAGACAGGGATTTGGGACACTGCATTATGATCCTGGTAGCATTATGGGATGACACGTGTCATCCTAGTCATACCCTTTTATTGTATTTTTTTTTTTTTTTGGGATAGGGGTGTGACGACATGGTATCGGAACATGATGCTGTACACCAATCACAGTTGGCGGAAACACCTGATTTATTTTACACAATAGGTTCTAACCTAAAAGCTTTCAAAGAGAATAACTGAATTGGGTGTAAGCTTAGGAAGGAAACATAGTTAGGTATGAAAGCCGATAACAATAACAAATAATAAACTTTTTTTTTGGGTAGAAATATCAAATAATAATAGGAGAATAGTAACTGGTGATGAGAAAATAATTTCTATTAATGATTCCAGCTGATAAGTACACTAGCCCCTCTCTAGGGCAATTACAAAAAAAAAAAAAAAAAAAAAAAAAAAGAATAATTCCAAGACCCAAAATTTCAGCTGAATACATTCAAGTTCTTACATACACCATAAATGAACTAAAATGCTAGAAGTACTAATATAAGCTTAGAAAGTAATCGAGGATGCTGTGGTGCCTAGCCCTCCATCGCATCATCAGTGCCCCTTTCATCCTCCTCATCATTGCCCTCATAGTACAGGTAAGCATTGATGTCATGAACGCCCTTCTCCATCCTCTCAAAGCGCCGGTCATATGTGGCAAAGTCTGTAGACGCTGAATTTTGTCATCCCTCGGCGATAATGACAATAGGACATGGACAGACATCGGTGTCTCTCTCAAGAAGGACTCTTGTCCCTACATCTAAACCAAATCGCCCTAAACATCCCTAAAATGGCTTATCAGACCCTTTTACTAAACGCTGAAGAGTCAGAAGGTAGCCAAAAACCCAAAAGAAAAAGAAAAAGTGGTGCTGCACCCCCACGACGCCGTGGGGACGTGTACTTGATTTCTACAGCGCCATGAAGGGGTGTGACATCAGCCTGCTGACGTCACCCATTGCTCCGTGGAAAAGTCCACCACGACACCGTGGACATCTCCACGGCGCCGTGGAGGGCTTATCCGGCTAAGGGTGAGGGTCCCCCTCCCTCTTTTCAAAAGCTTTTCTCGGGTAAGGAGACCCTCCAGGGCTTGTTTTGCCCCCTTTCCACCCTCTTTCCCCCGTCTTTTCCTCATGAGTATGTGAGTGAGTGGAGTTCTTCGACCTGGATAGATCCTTCGTTTATCCATCCAAATATAGAGCGATTATGCTCTTAGGTATTGTTATCTCGTCAGTGTACAGATAACGAAAAACCCCCTTCACAGCCGTTATTCTGTCTGTATACAGATAATGAGAATCTCTTATATAGTCGTTATTCTGCCCGAAGTCTGAGTGACAAAACTCATCTCGTATAGCCTCATTTTGTCCGACAAGAGAGAGACAAGCCGATCGTCCGTCTCCACCTGAGCCGTGGGACATCACATATTTCGCCGTCGGTGCGCTTTCATTTATTTCTTGCAGTTTTAGACAGGTATCTGTCTCTTTCCCTCTCATTATTTTTGGCATAATGTAGACAATTAAAGCAACTCGTTTAGTGTACATAATAAATGATTTTTTCTTTCTTTGTCAAGATTCGTGCATCATAACTTAGCCTTACATGTTAGTATAAGATATATTATCAAGGGAGAATATTCGAAAGCCAGCATCTAGTAGAAAGATCGATTTATCCGAGCGAGGTGGGTGCCTAACACCTTCCCACCCTCGTAACCTGATTACTTACCCTAAATCTCTGACCAAACCATATGGAATCATGTAGCCCTTTTCGCTAACCCCGAATGGGGCTACACCCATTAGGTCCTAGGCCGTAATCCTAGGTGGTGACTCCATTCCTTTATAAAGTATGATCCCAATCCCCATGATGATATATCGGAACGATGTGCCATTATTCATCGAAATCAATCCTTGTCGACAAGAGGCTGAGGAACCCTCTTCCCGAGGACCACGGTACTTACAGTGGCGACTCTACTGGGGATGTGTCAAGCTTTCAACACTAGATGCTCTCGTTAAATGCAAGAATATTCTCCCTTATGTATTGTTTGTATGATAACATGTTTGGCTAACCCTTTTGTTTGTATTAACTGCATCATGCATAGTGCTCGAAGTGAAATCAAACGATGAGGGTACTCCCTGTCGTACCTCTACCCCCGGGAAGGTGAGGTACGTCATACTAAGTACTTTGAGATCGGATGATAGCCGCTTCCTTTACCACTTTTGTGCACACACGCACTGCATGGGAACACTCTTATCCCCATAGTTAGTCATTGGACCCCATGAGTAGTCATGGGTAATTCGCGGCGAAGCTACAGCCTTTGATATTTACTATACGAATTTAGAATCACCAGCGAGGGTGTTCACTAGTGTGCTGTGGGATGCTTTAGCCATTCAAAAAATGCACTAGCATGATTACTCTGAGATTGAGTGATTTACTCTCCAGGTATATTAAAAGAACCATGTACCCGCAATTCGCAACCACGAGCGATAAGTATATCGGTTCTGTCAAGGGTGGCCTTTTTCTGTCCTATCAAGTCTACCCCTTACATGCATCATGTAGAAAAATAGACCATATATGATTAGGGTGCGACACAAACTAACCTTTGTTAGCTGTAAGAAAGACTGAGTTTAAGGTCGCTTGATGATTAATCTGGCCTCAATACGAGACGCCACCCAAAGTCAGGAATTCCATAGTCCCACGATAGTCCTTTGAAGAAAGATGGGAGCCCACTCCCGTATGATGGATTCCTACATGTCCCTCGAAAATGGGGCACCTCGTATTGATTCAAGATATAATCATCAGGAACCTGAACTCGGCTTTCTTCTTTATTTGTTTATTTTTCTTTTTTAAGAAATGTTTGGGCGACGATGGCATTTGAAGTATGGTCTGAGAGAACTTCTACAATATCGGAAGCTTCGATGACAACTTCGATTAATTGAGCCAAATAAAATACAAAAAAAAATAAAAAATGATAAAATACAAAAAATGATAAAAATAAAATAAAATACAAAAAAAATATTTTACCTACTCAAGTAAATTCCTTGTGACCTGAAATAATTCTCTCTGACTTATGTAAAGCACAATTCACATCAAAAGACTTCCTGTTACACGCGTGAGCCCGTTATAACAATAGGCTAACCCGAATTGGTCCGATCCAATCCAGAGTGTTCAAAACTTCCCCTTCTCCACTCAACATTGTGAGGTAGAGTTCAGTCAGGCTTTTCCCGGAGAGAATCACCGTGGATTCGTTAGGCAATGATCCACCTGAAGTACAGTTGGGTCGACAAATGGATCAATTACAGGATGAGATGGCAGAGATGAAGCAACTTATGGTGCAAGTTTTGCAAACAGTACAAGACATTTCCCAAGGAGGCACAATACCTACTCTTGGGGAGCCGGAGTGTGCTTAACCAATGACTCCCAAGGTAACCCCGACAGTGCCTAGGGTACCCACCAGGATTATGATGCAGGAAGAAGATGCCATAATCAACGCACCTCAGGAGTATCCCGAGACTGAAAGGGAGCGTATGATGAGGGAGAAAGTTGAAAAGCTTGAAATTGCTGTCAAGGACATGGTTCACGAGGAGCCTGAAGATAACTTGGTGTTCTTCCCTGAAGGAAAGATATCCGAAGACTTCAAATGGAAATTGGATAAATTTGATGGTTCAGGTGATCCTAAAGCTCACTTCAAAATCTTTGCTATAGTGGCTAAATCTTGGGGCCTCACGGAAAATCAAATGGGGCAGGCTTTTCTGTACTCGCTTGCTGGACCTGCTTTGCGATGGTTGACACAGTTAGATCAGGCACAGACTCAGACTTGGTCAACGGTGGTGAGAGCCTTTACAAGCAGTACTCATACAACCCTGAAGTGGATGTCACACGGAGAGAGTTGGAGACACTAAGGCAAGGCCCTACTGAAGGGTTCTACAATTTCATTATGAGGTTTAGAGAGAAGGCCGTAAAGATGTGGAATCGCCCGACAGAAGCAGAACAGGTGGAGATGATCCTGGAGAATCTGTACGGAGAATATCACGATTACCTTTACTACCAACACCTCAAGACTTTTGAAGAGCTAATGGCCTTAGGGAAGCGTATTGAAGACAAATTGTTCAGAAAGGCACATGGCCAGTATAGCCACACAATGCAATATCAGAGCCAAAATTCAGAGGCGAATATGGCAAATTCAAGACAACGTGAGTTCACCAATTTGGGTGTGGCTCGGTCTCTTACATATGCTGAATTGAGAAACTGGGACTTTTGGGCACGGTTCCTCCACGACCGGTCAGGGATCCTCCACCATCTTGGTATGACCCAGATCAATACTGTGACTATCACACCCAAAAGGGGCACCCCATCGATGAATGCATTGTACTTGGGCATGCTATCCAAGACCTGCTGGAAGCAGGAAAATTCAAGCCAGGGGCAAAACAACAGTCTGTTAATCAGACAATTAATGCCCTCAAAGAAGATTTAGAAGGGTTTGATCCCACCTCCTTGATCCAAGTTTTGCCGATTCCTTTAGAAGAGGTAGTGACAGGTCAAAAGTCTCCATCAATGATGTTCGCCCAGGATGTTCATGAATCCTCTCTTCCTTCAACAACTGATATGACCAAGCTGAATGAGTTTGAAGGCCATGAAGAGATCAAGGAAAAAGAGGTTTTGGCAAGATTGCAATCTCGGATTGACCTTTTACCTTTCCATCTTCAAGAACAGATCATGTATCAGGTCTTACAATCAAAGAGCGAAGATTGCCTGGATTTGTTTTATGAAATTACTCTCCTCAATTGTGGGAATGACGACCTCCAAGGACTTCCTATCCACAACCCTAAATCCAGAAATCGATAAGCAGGGTTTTGAGGAAAACCCTAGTAGAGAAAATGGATTGGGATGTAGGGGTCTTCAGGAAAAAATACTGCAGAAATATTTGAGAATGTTGATGAAGATGCTCTCAAAACCAATCAGCCCACGCAGAGACAGAAAAAAATCCGAAATCGAAAATTGGCAGGGTTTTGCAAAAAAAGCTTGAAAGTAGATCGATATGGAAAGGGAGCTGCACTGCTGGGCAGAGAAAAAAAGAGGTAGCAGCTGTCCAAGACCTGCAGAGATGGATCCCAATAAGAAAAACCAGCTTCAATGCCAAAGGTAGACTGATCTTCAAGAGGAGAACTCCGAAAAAAATCGAGACTGTTGGGCAGCACTATCGAACCAAATTCTTCTTAAATCATCGATTGGAGAGGTGATTTAATTAGGGCAGCATCTATATCACGAGATCACCTCATTAGATCTGCCCTAATTGGAGAAGAAAAAAAGAAAAAAAATGGAGAAGTGCGAGTGGAAGTGGAAGGGAGAAGGGGATCGAGTGGAAGAGAATGAAAAAGGAGAACAACGGAGAGGGGGTGGGGGGCTAAGAAACAAGCACGATCAGAGAGCCTGCTTTGATACCATCTTAGAAGACAGAAATTTGGAGAATAACTTGAATGATCGATGAGATCACCAAGCTCCTTTATTTATAGAATGAAAATAATACAACTAATAGACCTAGTCACAATCCTAGTCATAGTCATAACCGACATATGACTAGGAATCAAAAAACAGAATTACAAATATAAACAAATATAAAATTGTTGAGAAGTGTACCACGATAGGGGGAGTGTCCCTATTGTGGTTGAATCCATTATGATTTCCTTTATTGTTTTATGTCTTTAATTGTTAGGAGTTAGGAGTCAGTTTCCTAGTCTAAGTTAGTTACCTATTTTAGATTAGATTTAGTTTCCTTCTCTTTTTATGATTGTAATGGTTTTATTATAAATAAGATACTTGAGGGAGGAAGCAAACTAACACATACGGCTCCTCCCCTTGCAGCTACTCTTCTCTTCTTCTTTCTTCTCTCTATTCTACTCTCTAAGGTTACTGGTTACAGGTCCTAGGTTTTCTACATGGTATCAGAGCTGGTCTGATCTAGGTTAGAGAGAAAAACCCTATTTTCTCCCTTCTTTTCCTCCAATCGATCTCACCTCCTCTTCTCCCTTTTCTCGTTTTTTCCTGCTCCTGTTCTTCTCCCTTTTAGCCCAAAAACAGGGGCAGCACTAATGAGGTAGACATAATATCGATGATTTAGTACTGCCCCCCTTTCTCTTCTATCGTTTTTCATTAAAATCCTGATGGACCCTAATCTGTGATTTGGAGTTTCCCTTTTGTCTTTGGAGATCAGATTCCTATCACCTAAAGAAGACTGATCCTCCACATTTGGAGCACCATATGCAGCCTTTTCCAGCACCTTCCTATCCTATTCCATTGAACTCCTTTCCTTTTTTCTATTTCTCCATCTTTCATTAACCTTTCCAGCCCCTACCCTAATCGATCTCAACTTGTCAGGGTTTTTTAAAACCCTGACTCCAATCGATTTTAGGGTTTCCCTTTTCAGATGCAGCTAATTTGTTGGGGGTGATTCCCTACTACTACAAGCCATACTCGACCTAAGTTTGGACCCTTTCTGATGGCTGGATTTGTTTCTACAGCAAAAATTCCTTAACCTGCTAATTTGGTTGCCTGCCAAAAACCTTGACTTTCAGGTTTCAGTTTTTGCTAATTTTTAGAGGGCTGATTACTCCCACTTCAAGGACCAATCGACTTCAATATTGCACCTATCCAAGTTTTTTGAAGACCCCTACCCCAATCGATCTCTTCTTTTCAGGGTTTTCCAAAAACCCTGATAAAAATCGATTTGGGCTAGGGATGTTTGCTGCTATTTGGAATTTTTTGTTGGTGTTTCTACCATCACGAAGGACATTCTACTTCAACTATTTATGGCTTGAAGAAGGTCTACTACCCAAGATAGCTGCTGCCCTCATTATCTGCGATTTTTAGGTATTTCTCCCATGTGCAGATCAAATCTCAATTACCAAGGAGATTGGTCATTCGAACTGGAGATCCATTGCAACAGTTTTTGGTCAGCAAGTATTACAATAAGCAAGCACCTTTGACATGTCAGCCTCACCTTTGTTAAAGACCCCTTCCCTACAATCAATATTTACTTTCAGGGTTTTTTACAAAACCTTGGCTATAATCGATCAAAGGGGTAGGGCAGTCCACAGTTGCTAAGTTTTGAGGAGAGTCTTACATCAGGTTTTTCAGTAAAAAAAATTCCAGTTCATTCTGTTGGCTTGGTTTCTTCAATTATCAAGCTGTTTTTCTTGTTCCTTTATGGCTGGCTGCTTCAACTACCTATGGATTTGTCTGGTTATTTATCTTATTTGGTTGGTTATTATGAGCTTCACTACCTACCTAGCTGGTGTTATTGATTGGATTCTGTAAGCATGACTGGTTGATGTGTTACTGCTGCCCTATAATTGTGACTGTGTTTCCTCTTATTGGAGATCGAATTTCTCTCGTTATTGAAGACTCGAATCTACTACCCTGGAGATCAGCCTATTTGGGATTACCACAGTGTGTTCCACGATTTTTTGGTTGCACCTACGAACCTATTCAGTTATGTGACGCTTTTCTGGTTAATATCCGACAGACTTTGGAGCTTGCATACTAGCATTGTTACAGATTCAGATCTGATCCAGTTTTGTTGAGGCTACTTCCATTCATTGCTGTCCGGATATCTTCTTAGTATTGTCTAGCATGTGGGAGTTTCTACTATGGAAACTTTTGCACAATTGCTCCTCCCTGTTTGAAGATTGATCAAGCCTTGACAATTGGAGCATTTCCTTACTTTGAATCAGATCTGTATATTTTTCAGATCTGAATATTGGAGTTAGGAGTTTCTCCCCTGCAGGAGTTTCCATTCAAAGTGTTTGGTTGATTGATGGAAGATGGTTAGAGCTTTCTATGTTACCCAAGTTAATCCTACTCCATTATCCCACTGCTGTTTTTCTTTCACCACCTCCCAAAACATACCTTTGGCATTACCCATAACACCCTTGGAACTTAATGGTATTCTCTTCTTTACCATTTCTTCTTTTTTCCATTACACTTGGCAGCCATTGCACCATTCTGGAATGTTACGTTTGGCCCTATCTCTAACCTAATCTCTTTTATGTCCACGTGCACTACACGCGAGGGGGGGATTATATACAGTATACCTGCAGCCATTGCAGAGAGCAGAACATGCAGGGACACTTGGTGCAAAACATAGAAGGTCAGAGGTTTCACCATTGCCAATGAGTATCTACTTTGTTATTGGGTTAAAGTTTGTCATAAGGGGGAGGTTGGCCTTAAAGTTTTGAAGATGTTTGGTTATTGCTTGTCCATATGAGATCCTATAGTTTGGTTGCTTTTTCCGCTGCTTAATCTTCTTTACTGCTGCTTGACTCATTTGCCGGCTACCCTAGTTGCTTATCTTCAAGATTATACTTTAGAGATTCATTATTGGACAAAGATTGGTGAGAGATGCCTTTTTTGCTGATCAAGTCTGTCCAAGTTTGAAGGTCTATTTTTTTCAAGTTCTTGAAGGTCTATTTAGGAGCTGCATTCATTCTGAAGCTGGATTCTGCTATAACTTATTTTTCCCATTTTATTCAAGTTGGACATTAGTACTTTGTATGCGCCAACTTGAGGGGGAGTGTTAGCATTGTTATGGAGAGTTTTTCTTTAGTAGAGAGTTTTTTTTCTTTAGTCCACGCTGGATCTTCTTTCTTTCATATTTGGGATTCTATCTACAGCTTTTATTTGCGGTGCTCTTGTTTATGAAATCTTTTAATGATGCCCGTGCTTTGAGATGTTGATTATTGGCCGTTATTTGTTCACGTGTACTGCTACACGTGAGGGGGAGATTGGAATTGGATATTATTATTTGCATATCTTCTCTGCACAAGTCATCAATTGGAGAGTCTTATCTTTTCAAGAATATTTTGGTGAAGATTTCTCAAGATTTATTTCAGTGAAGATTTTTACTTTTGTTAAGGAAAACTCCAAAGTTGCTGCCTCCATCTTTTAAGCATGCTATGGTGTTTTTTGAAGATCGACAGGAAAATTCCACTTTGTGCAATTGAATTGATTCTTACTTTGAAGATTGAGTTTTGTCCTTATATTGAAGATCGAGTCTTCTCTTATTAGAACTCAAGTTCCGCAATTATTGGAGAACATCTGTCATTGTTACCTATCTGCTGTTTTTGGATTGTAGTTGATGTTATCTATCGTCCAGTGCTTGGGCTGATATTTCTATTGATTTTATTGGAGTTTCCTCTGTACCACGATAGGGGGAGTGTCCCTATTGTGGTTGAATCCGTTATGATTTCCTTTATTATTTTATGTCTTTAATTGTTAGGAGTTAGGAGTCAGTTTCCTAGTCTAAGTTAGTTACCTATTTTAGATTAGATTTAGTTTCCTTCTCTTTTTATGATTGTAATGGTTTTATTATAAATAAGATACTTGAGGGAGGAAGCAAACTAACACATACGGCTCCTCCCCTTGCAGCTACTCTTCTCTTCTTCTTTCTTCTCTCTATTATACTCTCTAAGGTTACTGGTTACAGGTCCTAGGTTTTCTACAAAAATAAAGTAGATAAAGACCAGAATACCCCCACGGTTTGGTATTCTGGTATCTCTTAATAGTTCAATCCAAAAAAGGAGGGATTTTGATGGCTGGTTTGGTTTGGGCAGAATTTAGGTAATGGGAAAATTGAAAACTGTGGAATTCCGTGAATACTAGCTTGATCAATGTGATCATAACCCAGACTTTATTTATAATATAACAGGGAACATTCATGAATAGGTACAAGGACAAAAATACCCCTAGGACAGATTTACCCTTGGACCCATATTACAACACTCCCCCTCAAGTTGGTGCATACATGTCAAACATGCCTAACTTGCTAAGAATAGGAAAAAACAATTTTGTACTGATTCCTTTGGTAAGGATATCAGCCAACTGTTCGAATAAATGGAATACAAATAATTCCTTGTTCCAGCTTCTCTTTGATGAAGTGCCGGTCAATTTCAACATGTTTGGTCCGATCATGTTGGCCGGGTTATGAGCAATGCTGATTACTGACTTGCTGTCACAGTAGAGTCTCATAGGAAGATCAACACTCATCCCCAAATCTTGAAGAAGCCCTTTGAGCCAAAGAAGCTCACAAATACCCTGTGCCATAGCTCGGAATTCAGCTTCAGCACTAGATCGAGCCACAACAGCTTACTTTTTGCTTCTCCAAGTAGTTAGGTTACCTCCAACAAATGTGCAATATCCAGATGTGGACTTCCTATCATCAAGACTGCCAGCCCAATCTGCATCAGTGTACGCTTCTATCCGGAGATGGCTGTGTGGAGAGAACAATACTCCTTTCACCGGAGCTGACTTGTGAGAAGAGTGAGGATCATGCATGTATTGGCTGACATGGCTTATAGAAAATGTGATGTCTGGCCGGGTATGTAAGAGGTAAATCAATCGACCCACTAACCTCTGATAGCTGCCTTTGTCCACTAGTTCACCTTCCTTACTCTTCAAATGTGTGTTGGGCTCCAGAGGGATATCTGTTGGTTTACACACAAGCATTCATGTTTCTTTCAATAAATCCAAGTTATATTTCCTTTGAGAGAGAGATATGCCCATAGCTGAATAGGCAACCTCAATCCCTAGGAAGTACCGCAATTTGCCCAAATCTTTGACTTCAAACTCCGTGCCCAAATAAGCTATCAGCTTCTGAATCTCATGTGCATCATTGCCTATGATTACTATGTCATCAATATAGACAATCAAAAGGGTAACTTGCTGTCCCACTTTCTTAACAAACAATGTGTGGTCTGCATTACTCTGCGTATACCCATACGCGATCATAGCCTCGTGGAATCGGCCAAACCAAGCCCTTGGGGACTGCTTCAGACCATACAGGGCCTTCTTCAACTTCCACACTTCCCCCCGAGTCTCTGAAGAGGTAAAACCCGGGGGTATCTCCATGTAGACATCTTCTTCCAAGTCTCCATGTACGAAGGCATTCTTCACATCGAGTTGTTGGAGTTCCCCTCCTTGATTCACAGCACAAGAAATGATGACCCGTGCTGTATTCATCTTCGCTACATGAGCAAAAGTCTCTTGATAATCGATTTCTTGGGTTTGAGTGAACCCTTTGGCGACCAATTTAGCTTTGTATCTCTCCACAGAACCATCAACCTTGTGCTTCACAACAAAGACCCATTTACAACCAACAGACCTCTTCCCATGTGGAGGACTTACTAAATCCCAGGTTTGATTTCTCGCAAGGGTAAGCATTTCTTCATTCATTGCCTCCTTCCATTTTGGTTCGGCTATTGTTTCCGACCAAGTGTTAGGTATAGAGACAGAGGACAAAGAGGATATGAAAGCATGAAAGGCAGGAGTTAGAGACTTGTAGGACACAAAGTTTGACATAGGATGCTGAGTGCAACTTCTTTTTTGTTTGCGAACAGTAATGAGTAAATCAAGACTAGGATCAAGAAGGGGCTTACCAGAAGTATGACTAGGAGCAAGATTTGGAGTAGGAACAGATGCCGATTGCGTAGGTGGTGCAGCGGTGGTGGTTTCTTTCTCTATGTACCGAGGACCATCTGTAGGAAAATCAGTCCCCCGAGTGTATTTCTGCTTCACAAGTCTCTCCCCCTGCACCTGTTACTCAATCTGTCCCACTTCTTATTCTTGACTTGTAACTCCATCCTCTAGTTCAATAGAAACATCTTCAATGGTTGGTATCTCAACATCTAAAGGAGTAATCAGCGGAACATCTTCATTACTTTGAGCCTCCCCCTGCAGAGGTATCGACGGTGGAAAGTAAGCCTCCGACTCCCGAAAGACAACGTCCATGGTGACCAACACCTTTCTGGTAGGAGGATGGTAGCATTTATAGCCCTTCTGAGTCGATGAGTAACCAAGAAAAATGCACCGTAATCCTCTGGGATCAAGCTTACCATGGACGTGGTGATTTCGTGCAAACACAACCTAGCCAAACACTTTTGGGGGGTACTACAAAAGTGGATTTTCCAACCAACATATCCAAGGGACAGTGGCCACCCAAGACACGAGATGGAAGTCGATTGATGAGGTAAGTAGCTGTAAGCACGACATCACCCCAGAAACGAGGAGGGACAGACATGGTGAACATAAGGGAACAAGCTACCTCCAAAAGATGTCTATTCTTGCATTCAGCCACTCCATTTTGAGCGGGAGTGTCAACACAAGAAGTCTGGTGTATGATCCCATGGCTGTCCAAATAGGAATGGAAAGCACCATCCATATATTCCTTGGCATTATCTAAGCGAAGAATCTTCACCTTGGTTGGCATCAAACTGCGTCTGGACCATTTTGTGGAATAACATAAAACAGTTGAACACATCACTTTTGCTTTGCATCAAATATACCCAAGTCGTCCGGCTAAAACAATCGATAAATGTGACAAACCATCTAAACCCGGTTGTAGAACAACGGGCAGGGTCCCAAACATCAGAATGAATTAAAAAAAGGACTCAAACTTCTATTATCTGAAATAGGAAAAATACTCCGAGTTTGCTTTGCCAACATGCAAGCATCACAAGAAAAATTGTGTTTATGACATTGTTTCACCAGACTAGGAAATAAATCAGATAAAACCCCAATCGGGGGATGGCCCAAACGATGATACCAATTATTCAACTCAAGCAATGCACAAAAGTAGAAGATGTCGGCTGTGATGTCAATGCTGTCCGGGAACCTTCAAGCACGTATAGACCACCAACCACCTTACCACATGCAATCGTACTATCCGTTTCCAAATCCTGAAATAAACAATGAGTTAGAAAAAATATTATTTTGCAGTTTAAATCCTTAGTTAGACTACTAATGGACAACAAGTTAGTAGTAAACTTAGGAACATATAAAACAGAGGAAAGAGTGAGAGAGGAGGTGCACTGAACGGATCCCTTCCTAGAAATAGAAGAAAGAGACCCATCAGCAACCTGAACCTTTGATTGGCTTGAAAGAGGATTATATGTGGTAAAAATAGAGGAAGAACCTGTCATATGGTCGGTTGCCCCCGAGTCAATAACGCAAGAGTCAGGCATGACCGAGGTGCAATTCCCAAAAGAAATACTTGTGGAAAAAGGTGCATTGGAAGGAGCAGGTAGAGACAAAGTCGAAGCTGCCATGGAAGGCGATATAGATGCCGAAGCAGATGTGTCCAAGCGAGTCACCATATCCCGCAGAATTTGCAACTTAGCCAATCTCATAAGAATTAGAAGAAACCCGAAAAAAAGCAAATGGAATGCTTTCATTATCTAAATCGTTGTAAGGGCCCCTTCCCCTTCTTAAAATTGAGAGTCGATCCAATCTTATATACGTAATAGCTGGAGCATGCCGACGGGTACCCCCGAGGGTCAAGGATTCCCAAAACCATGGTAGGTGCTAGAACTAATAATAATATATGGGCGTTCTTGAGCCTATTAAGGGAGTTACTAGTGACCCCTCTAATTAATAATAGTAGGGAGGCTCAAGTCGTGTCCCATAGAGGAAAGAGACCGGTCAGATTGATCTTCAGTAGCAGCCTGATTAGGACGAGTTACTGGGCCGATTGGAACCCCCCTTTCCACGCCCACGAGTATCCGCAGGACGACCATGAAGCTTCCAACATCGGTCCTTGGTGTGCCAGTCCTTCCCACAATGATCGCATTTAATAGGCGGGTGATCACTAGTTGGCCGATCAGTAGGACGACGACGAGAGGAAGTTCCACGGGAAGATTGAGAACCAGAAACAAGGGCTGATCTTTCTTGAGTGACAGGATGAACCATGGCAGTATGGCTTAGGCCTGCTCCAAAGAGGGAAGAGGATCCCGATTCAAAATATTGGACCTGATATTATCAAATTCAATGTTTAGGCCAGCCAAAAATTAAATAGCCTTAAACCATCCACCCACTTCCTGAAGGCTGTAGCATCAACATCCGTGGTAGCTTTAAATGTGCCCGAAAAATCCAGTTCCTGCCACAGTGTGCACATGGTATTGTAATAGTGGGACAGAGACAACTCCAATTGCTTGGTAGTATGGAGCTTTTGACGGAGTTCATAGCATTGGGCTGCATTCCCAACCTGAGAGTCTGTGTCTTCCAAATTTTTGCAGCGGTGTCAATGAGCAGATAACGACCAACAATGGTCTGGTCCATGGAATTAACCAAATAGGACATCACCAAAAAAATGAAATTCATCCATCGATCTTGAGCCGATCTAGCCTCTGTAGGCCTGATCTTAGTGCCTGTGATATAACTAGAGAGCCCACAGGAACCAATAGCAAATAAACAGGAACGAGACCACAGAACATAATTGCTGCCATTCAACTTTATGGGATTCATCGGAAAGGGAACAAAGTCCCGTTGGTTGGAATCTTCAAAACCAGTCGAACCAGTTGTGATCTCTGACTCGTCAGGCATGGTGGCTGGAGAAAAATTGGCAAAAACAAATCCCCAAAAAAAATCAGAACATGTATAGGGGAAAAAAGGAACCCTTGGTGGGAGTCAACTCACCACCAAGGGATTTAAAAAAAATCGAACAAGGTGGAAGCCCCCCCCCCCCCCCGAGGTGTGTAGAGGTGGCGAAAAAGGAGGGCGGGACTTGCGGAGGTGGCGGGAGGAAGAGAGAGGGCTTGCGGTGGTTGACGGTAGCCAGCAGAGGCGGTGGTTGGCGGAAGTGGTGGAGGGGTTGGTGGTAGGTGGCGGAAGTGGTGGAGGGTTAATTTGTGGCTGGCGGAAGTGGAGGGGTTGGCGGTGGGTGGTTTTAGGGCAGAATGACGAAAAAGAAAAGGAAGAAGAGAGAAAAAATAAAAAAAAATTTACTTCCAATATCCCCAGAATATTTTTGGCTCTGGTACCATGTGGAGTTCCGTGAATACTGGCTTGATCAATGTGATCATAGCCCAGCCTTTACTTATAATATAATAGGGAACATTCTAGAATAGGCACAAGGACAAAAATACCCCTAGGACAGATTTACCCTTGGACCCATATTACAAAAAAAAAAGAAAAGGGGGGAATCTTAGGGTTTGGGCTGTGAGAGAATTAGAAGAAAAATTGTGGGGGATGGGATGATTCAAACTTACAGTTATTGCAGAGAATCCTTGGCAGCAGCTTGTTTGAAGGGAGAAACTTGAATAAAAATTGAATCTTGCACGAAGAACACAAAAAAAAAGCTTCAAAAGAACCACCCGGGCTTCACACTACAAGGTGTCAATTGGATCAAACACCAATCCCACAAACAAACCACTCGGGCTTCCCACCACAAGGTGTCAATCAGATCAAACACCGATCCCACCAGCCTTGATCAAACACAAGACACAAATCTTCAATGGAGAAGAAGAGCAGCAAAAGCTTTCATTAATATCAAAATTCGTGTTCCATACTTGCCCCCATTACAACCTTGTATAAAAGACTTGAAAATAGATTCCTAAATAAAACAGGAAAGGCCTAACCCAATCCTTAAACTGACTAAGAAAATGAAATAACAAAGCAAATAGACTCAAAACATGGCTGGACTTATAGAGTCCTAATCCAGCCCAACTTAATTAGTCACATGACCACTTAAGTTGTCACATGATAACCTAACCAAGTCACATGATTGCTTAAGTGATCACATGACCACTAATTAAATAAAAATAAAACTAAGGAATCCCGTATGCAACCTAATTACCCATATTTTAGGTGCATAAAAATGTACATAGAAAATCCATGGGATCGAAGGCCCAACACGTATATAACCTAACCCTAGACCAATTCTTAATAAAAACAAACTTATTTTTGGTGATAAATTTGCGTCACGTAACTTCATGACCTTTTAAACGTCACTAAAATCATGCAGAACAACATGTTTTCACCATTCAAAAATAACCTAAAAAAATGATGGTACTGACTTTTCCAAAACTACAAAACTCAGTGCTTAATTGCCTCTTTCATCTTGACAGATTGAATCCCCTTTCTGGGCCTGAATCTTCCATTGTTATCAAAGAAAACCATAGCTGGGTTGCTCCAATCAATCTGGCTAGATTTACTATCTGATGCATGTCAGCGCCTTTTTCTTTAATGATATGTTTCATAGATCTATGAAGATTTTTTATTTTGTATGCTACATCACATCCAGTCATCGAGTCTTGTGGACCACCAACTGAAAATGTCAGGATTCTTGAAACACTTGCATTATATGTTAAGCGGGTAAAAGAACTTTGCCTAGTGATAGTCTCATAGTCTCCAAGTGGTGAATGCCAGACTGTGCTATGGTAGACCCACATTCAATGAGAGGTCGTCTTCCCATGATTTCCGAAGTGACACATTAAATAGTTTCTTACTTGAAGCTAGAGTTCACAAGTTTGGAGCCTGTTCTACGTTAAATTCTTTTCCAAGATAAAGATTTTAAGTGAGCTTGAGCTCTTAAAAGGGTAATGAAACATACCTACTGGACACAGAGGATGAAAAGTCCTGTCTTGAAGGTCGCACTCCAGACTCAGCTTGCTCCAGTTCTCGCTGAAGCTCTCTCTGCATGCAGGTGAATTTCAGACATAATAGAATCATGTTCAGTAACCAACAACGACACACACACACACACACACACACACACACAAAAAAAGAAGCCCATAGATTAAAGCTTGTTAACAAAACAAAATTCCAGTTAGCTAAAGTGTAGCTATCAGTATTAGATACCCTCAAATTTACAAAAGGTGAACACAAATATCTAAATAAGGTGCCATAGCCATTACAAAAAGAGCAAGTAAAATATGTAATCATTTTTCATTAAAAGGAAAAGGTAATCTTCCCATGAAACACTAAAACATTTTCAAAAAAATTCTATGTAATGCATAGAAATTATCTACTAGGGATACATTTTAGCAGGTGATTGTCATATATATTCTTTTATCTGCAACAGCGAAGCAGAAATAATAATAAGGATGAAAAGAGGAAAAGTCCAAGCACGGCCCATAGGTCTAACAGGGCATAGAAACAGCCCACACCCAGAAAAAGAACCAGAAGACATGCAATCCTACCCCACCCCCACTTAATAACTAGCACTAACAGAAGCACTCACTTCCACACTATGCCATCCTCCACTGACAACAGACCACCCCAAAACAAAAGCTATTCCTTGTATAAGGAAAAACACCAGCAGCAGAGAAAAAGAAAGAAGAAAACAACAGAGGAGGCATGCATTTGAGTAACGCATAAAGTGCAAGCATGTGATGCAAACCAACCCCCAACAAAGCAGGTGGGAAATCAAATATATTTTGCCTTTATGCAATAAGCCATGTTTATACTGTTAGCAGACATGCATTGCAGATTTCTGATTACATAATGAATCTCATGATCTGGGTATCTTCTAAATATCTCTCCAGATGCCATCTTGACATCATCTGGCAATGTGTGCTAGATTTACATGCAGCAAAAACAGTTTAAGTTACTTGCCGGTGTTTGCCTTTCCTTTTCCAAATCAAGATTATGGCGCAACTCTCGTGTTCTTGCACGCTCAATCTCCAGCAACCGCAGTCTTTCAATCTCATGCTCCACGTCACTTGTTCTCTCCCTGGATATACATAAGCATAGTGTTAGTAGCTGCACTACCAATATCAATCTCCAACAAGATTCAGATATAAGGTGTGCCACCGAATTTGCAGGACCTATCAAGTTCTTGCAAAAGCTCTGCTTCCCGTAAAGCTGCTTCTTCCAAATACTTTTGACGGGCATGTCTTACAAGAAGTTTCTTTTGTCTACGAGCAACGATTTCCTCCCTGAGCCTAGATTTCTCTCTGACAACAAAATGCAAAATAACTTTATTCTATAATCCAGAAGAACATAAGAATATCTGCAGCTACAGTTGAGATTAATAAAATAATAACCAAAACTGGTGTAGGGCCAGAAAATTAGGCCAAGGAACATTTTAAGTGGCAGAGTGCGGTCCACTCACACCATTTGGTTTTAGGAAAACTTACAGTATCTGATTTGGTGTGATTGTGCAGAAGAAATAAAATACTCTCAGACCACTTTAGAAAGTTTACAATCTAAAGAACACAACCCACCTTGTTTAGATGTAATAAAAGGGAAAATTAGTAAGTCTCCAAGCTCACAACTTTTTCATTATAATATGATCTGATCATACTTCTATTATTAAAGATTCCCCGGTTTCTTAAATTTCATAAGTTATCTCAGATTGTTAATGATGCAATCCCGGGATTCGGAAACCCTGTTTAGGTTTGCTATGGGCTCATCCTAGTAATAGAAGATTCAAATCAATAATTTAGTGGCAAAACAGTAAATATTTAGAAGTTTATAAGAGAATGAAAGCTTGGTAAGCAGCTGCAATCTTCAAGGATAGGTTGGTAGTTAAATGGGGAGGGATATAAAGGTGATTAGAGAATAAAGGTTAGGGGTATACTTGCAATAAAAAAGTAACTGAAGGACAACACAGAATAAAGGGGAAGAGGGGGGCACATTGGACAACAAAATATATAAAGCATTTAGAAGTTAGATCGAGAGGTTGTCTTCAACCTCCTGTCAGCCAGAAGAGGGTGGAGAACAGGCCTCAAACCAGGGGAGATTTCTCCTACACCATTAACCTGATTCCCATTAAATTTCAGGTGAAGGATCCTACTCCAAAACCCTCCCAAATGCAAGCCCTAGTAGCTCCAACGTTCCACAACCGAGAGAGGATTTTTTGAAATCAGACTTGGCGGTAAGGGTGTGGCTAGATCTGTACTCCAGTGAATATCTCACACAAGAGAAGGGCTTTGGGGATGGGAACCTACAGTTGAAGCCACCCTAGGATGGTGATTCAACACCCCAAAAACTCAGGGTTAATCGACTAGAATTAATGGAGTTTGAAGTGCCCCCTTGCTGAACCAGTATTACACCACAATAGAACAGAACAGCACTGACAGAACAGTAGCAGGGAATAGATAAAGTACAGGGACTACAGCAGGGAAAAGGAAAAGTAAGAGAGAAAAGAAGAGAAGAAAAATAAGGGAGAAGATTGTGGAAGGATCAGACCTGAGAGGATGAGGGAGCAGGAGAAGAATCAAGCCAAAGAAGAAGACGGAAGCACCAGTCGAACCATTTTTTCGACTCTCATGGTAGCCAGTAGCCAACACATAACTCAAAATAAATTTCATTCATTCAGGCTATTGTGTTTTACATTCAAATATATAAAAGAGAAAGAAAGTGTCTTATTCAAATGCTAAAATTGGGATAAAAACTAACTAGCCTATCTCCTACGATTCGATTAGAAAGGCCGTTACCAGTGTACGAGGCTCTCGCCACTGCAGGGTCTGTCCAAGGAAGTGTTCCTTCCTCACTCTGATACCAACTGATGCTATCCCATGGTTCAGAAACCCGGTTTGGGTTTGCTATGGGTCCACCCTAATAATAGACTTATAAATCAATAGTTTAGTGGAAAAACATTTAATAATATGAAGCTTATAAGAGAATGGCAGCTTGGTAAATAGGTGGTATATTAAATTGGTAGTAAAATTGGAAAGGGATATAAAGGTGACTAGTAAATAAGGTTAGGGGTATACTTGGAATAAAAAAATAACTAAAGGACAAAACAGAATATAGGGAGAAGAGGGGAAGTATTGAAAAACATAATATATAAAGAAATTAGAAGTACAACTGAGAGGTTGTCATCAACCTCGGGTTGGCCAGAAGAGGGCAGAGAACAGGTGTCAAACCAGGTGGGATTTCTCTTAAACCACTAACCTGATTCCCATGAAATTTAAGGCGAAGGCATAGTACTAAATCTCGCGAAATCTTGGTTGAGATCTCGAATATTTCGAGTATCTCGACCTGACCGAAACAAAACAAAACAGTAGCTTGAATAAAAAAAATGCAAAAACTCGGTCGAAATTTCGACCATCTCGCGATATTTCGAGACAAAATCAAAATTTCGCAAGATATCGAGATTCCGTTTTCAAAAGAAGCTTTATAAATACCAAAACTCGTTAGTCTCGGTCGAAATTTCGACCGAGACTTAACAAGCCCTGGTTTTTTTGGGTTTTTTTCTCCTCGTTAGTCTCGGTCGTTTCTTCACCCATATTATGACTTGGCATTCATTTGTCCTACAGTCGGAGAACAATGCATGTCGGCTCCATCGGACTATGAGTGGGGTCGATCCTGGACGTTAGAGTAATTATTATTAGAATATTCGTAAACATTTGAGTTACTAGATGACTACTTGACTTGTATTGGACTATTGGGGATATTGTCATATTGATATAATCTTCTTAACTTGTTATTTACTTATTGTACTTAATATTATGACTTAATTTATGACTTATGAGTCATTTACTTTATGTTTCCAACTTCCAAGTTAATTTACTTGTTTATATTGCCTATTAATCATTAATTTATTATATCCTCTAGTACTTAGTCTTAAACAATGTGTATGTGTAATTAACAAAGTTATACATTAGGATTTGACCGTACATTGCCAATCAATGGTGCAAATCTAAAACACCACTTTGGGTGACTATTTTTGCAATTCGAACATTTAAATGTATTTATATAGCCTAAAATAGGGTTTCCATGAAGTTTCAGGCTTTAACTTGGCCTAAAACCCACCGAAATGACCTACCGAAACATAATAGAAAAATGCAAAATTTTGACCGAAATATCCAAAATTTCAGTTATTTCGGATATTTCGGTCAGCCCGAAACACTAAAACGAAACGAGTTTTCGAACTATGGGCGAAGGATCCTACTCCAAAACTCCTTTAAATGCTAGCCCTAGTAGCTCCAATGTTCAACATTTTTTCTGAAATTAGACTCGGCGGTAAGGGTGTGGCCAGCTCTGTTCTCCAGTGAATATCTCACAAAAAAGAAGGGCTTTGGGGATGGGAACCTAGGGAGTCACCCTAGGATGGTGATTCAACGCCCCAAAACTCAGGGCAAATCAACTAGGGCTAATGGAGTTCAAATTGCCCCTTTGCTGAACCAGTATTAAGCCACACTAGAACAGAACAGCATCTACAGGAAAACATTAGTGGGGAATTATAAAGTGCAGGAATCACAGCAGGGAAAAGGAATAGTAAGGAAGAAAATAAGAGGAGGAATACGGGAGGAGATTGTACGAGGATAAGACCTGAGAGACGAGGGAGCAGGAGAAGAAGAATCAAGATAGAGAAGAAGACGGAAGCACCAGTCCAACCAGATTTTCAACTTTCATGGTAGCCAGTAGCCAACAAAACAACTCAATAAATTTTATTCATTCCAGATCTATTTTGGTTTACATCCTGTTGTAAAATGGGTTCAAGAGTAAAATTGTCCTAGGGGTAATAATGTCCTTGTATCTATTCCAAAATGTTCTTCTTCATATTATAAATAAAGAATGGCTGTAGCCACAGAGACTAAGCCAGTATTCACTGAATTCAACATGGCATCAGAGCCAGAAAGTTTCTGGGAATATGGGATATAAATTTTTTCTATTTTTTTTCCTCTTTCTCTCTTTCCTCTCTCGTGATCACACCCTAAGCTCTCCTTCGCCAGACCTTCAACCAGCCCCTACCATCACTGCCAGCACTTCCGCCAGCCCTCCACCACTACCAACACCCTTCTGCCAACTCCGCCAACCACTTCCAGCCACCTGCAGGCCTTCCGCCTCCCTTTTTTCTCGCAGGAGGTCCACTCTCCTTTGCCATTTTTTTTTTCATCCTTGGTGGTGAGTTGACTCCCACCAAGGGCTGATTCTTGCCCTCCGTATGATTTAATTTTTTTTGGAGGATTTAGTTTCTGTTCCTGCGATTTTTTTCTCACTAGCCACCATGCCTGACGTTTCGGAGATCACTTCTGCTTTCTGTAGTCCCGATGGTTTGTCGCAACATGATTTTCTTCTGTTTCTGGTGAACCCTATTAAATTAAGTGGCAGCAACTACCTCTTGTGGTCTCCTTCTTGCTTGTTCGCAATTGGTTCCTGTTAGAATATTACTGCCATGCCATCCTTTTTTTTCCAACACCGTTCCCTTTCAATAATTCTAATTCCCTTCACCACCTCCCAAAACATACCTTTGGCATATCCCATAACCACCTTGGAAGTTAATGGTATTCTCTTCTTTGCCATTTCTTCTTTTTCCATTACCCTTGGCACCTCTTGGAAAATTCTGGAATATTATGTTTTGCCCTATTTCTTACATCATCTCTGTTATGTCCACGTGTATTACACGTGAGGGGGGGATTATGTATAGTATACCTGTAGCCATTGCAGAAAGCAGAACTTGCAAGAACACTTGGTGCAAAACATAGAAGGTCAGAGTTTTCACCATAGGCAATGGGTATCTACTTTGTTATTGGGTTGAGTTTTCCGTAAGGGGGAGATTGGTCTTAAAGTTTTGAAGATGTTTGGCTATTGCTTGCCTATATGAGGTTCTACAGTTGGGTTGTTTTTTTTTTTTCCGTTGCTTGATCTTTACTGCTGTTTGATTCATCTGCTCGCTACCCTAGTTACTTATCTTCAAGATTATCATTCAGAGATTCATTACTGGACAAAGATTGGCGAAAGATGCATTTTTTGCTGATAAAGTCTGCCCAAGTTTTGAAGATCTATTTTTTCAAGTCCTTGAAGGTTTATTTGGGAGCTGCATTCACCTTGAAGCTGGATTCTGCTACAACCTTTTTCCCATTTTATTCAAGTTGGGCATTAGTACCTTGTATGCACCAACTTGAAGGGGAGTGTTAGCATTATTATGGAGTTCTTTTTTCTTTAGTCCAAGCTAGATCTTCTTTCATTAATATTTGTATAATCCAGCTTAAGGGGGAGTGTTAGAATATGTACTCCAGAATACCGTAGGGGTATTTTTTATGTTATTTAGTGTATTAAGTTGATGTTGGTTGTGTGGGTTTTAGTCCCACATCGCCTAGTTTAGTCTATTTGTAACTTCCCCTCTATTATAAATAGAGGGGCTTTTCTATCAATACAATAAGCAATCATTCTCTCTTTTCTAGCCCACGATTCTACCAACAGTTCTCGTGGTCTCTACTGAAGAGCAGCCCGAACAATCTCCTTCCCAAGTTATGGCTGAACTGCAAAATCTCCAGGATATGATGACTCGATTGGACACGTCTTCTTCGGCATCTGTATCTCCTTCATTGGTTGCTTCATCTATTTCTCTGCCCTCCGATCATTCTACCACTTCTTCCACAGGTATTCCATTTGGTGGGAATTGCACCATAGTCACCCGATTCTTGGGTCATTGACTCAGGGGCAACCGACCATATGACAGGTTCATTGTCTCTTTTTTCAACTATTCTCCTTTATCTGGTCATAACAAGTTTCGGGTGGCTGACAGGTCTCTTTCTCCTATATCGGAAAAGGGATCAGTCCAGTGCACCTCTTCTTTGTGCCTTTCTTCTGTTTTATATGTTCCTAAGTTTTCTACTAATTAATTGTCCATTAGTAGCTTAACAAGGGATTTAAATTGCAAAGTAACCTTTTTTTCCAAACACTGTTTGTTCCAGGACTTGGACACGGATCGTACGATTGCATGTGGTAAGGTGGTTGATGGTCTAGAGGTGCTTGATAGTTCACCGGCAGCTTTGACATCTTAGTTTCCGTCTTCTGATCCCACTTCTGCGTTACTTGAGTTGAATAATTGGCATCGTCATTTGGGCCATCCTCCATTGGGAGTTTTATCAGTTCTTCTTTCTAGTTTATTAAAACGTTGTAATCCGAATAATTTTTCTTGTGATGCTTTCACTTTAGCGAAGCAAACTAGAACTGTTTATCCTGTTTCTGACAGTAGAAGTATGACTCCATTTAATTTGATACATTCTGATGTGTGGGGCCCTGCCTGATGTTTTACTACTTCTGATTTTCGGTGGTTTGTCACCTTTATTGATTATTACAGTCAGACTACTTGGGTTTATTTGATGCATAGTAAGAATGATGTTTTCACTTGTTTCACCTTATTTCATAAGATGGTCCAAACCCAATTTGATGCTAAGGTGAAGATTCTACAGTCGGACATTGAGAAAGAATATATGGATGGTGCCTTTTGCTCCTATTTGGATTCCTATGGAATTATTCAACAGACCTCTTGTGTGGATACTCCTACTCAAAATGGAGTTGTTGAATGCAAGAACCGGCTTTTGTTGGAGGTGGCTCGCTCTCTTATGTTTGCTATGGCTGTTCCTCCTCGTTTCTGGGGTGATGTAGTCCTTACAGCTACTTACCTTATCAATAGACTTCCTTCTTGAGCCTTAGGAGGTCGCTGCCCATTGGAAATTCTGTTGGGATGCCCTATGTTTGTTGTGCTTGTGCCTCCCAAAGTTTTTGGTTGTATGGTATTTGCCCAAAACCACGGAAAGTTTGACCCTGAAGGGCTTCGATGTGTTTTTCTTAGCTACTCGGCTAACTAAAATGAGTATAAATGCTATCACCCTCCTACCAAAAAATTGTTTATAACTATGGATGTGGTTTTTCGAGAACAGAAGCCTACTTTACACCACCGATACCTCTTTAGGGGGAAATTCTAAGTGATGAAGAGGTCCCGCTGAATGCTCCTCTGGATGCTAATATACCTACTATAGAGGATATTTTTGTTGAATTGGAGGATGGGATTACAAGTCAGGAGCAAGAACTAGGACAAACTGTTCCGGGGGAGCACGGAGAATTGAAAGAAGTGAAGACTTACTCTCGAGGAACGATTTTTCCTCCTCATGGGATGCACAAAGAGACCACCATCACTGCTCCTACGTAATCAGTACCTGCTCCAAGTCCTACTCCTAGTCATCTCCTTGGTAAGCTTTCTTTTGATCCTAATCTTGATTTACCCATTGCTATTCGGAAACCAAAGCGGAGTAGTACGCAACACCCAATTTCCAATTTTGTGTCATACAAATCTCTAACTCCTTCATTCCATGCCTTTGTATCATCATTATCCTTTGTTACTATTCCTAACAATTGGCAGGAAGCAATAGCCGAGCAGAAGTGGAAAGATACGATGAATGAAGAAATGCATGCCCTTGAGAAAAATCAGACTTGGGATTTGGTAATTCCTCCACCAGGAAAGAAACCCGTTGGCTGCAAGTGGGTCTTTGTAATGAAGCACAAATCAGATGGCTCAGTAGAAAGACATAAAGCAAGATTAGTTGCTCAAGAATTCACCCAAGCCCAAGGAATCGACTACCAAGAGGCCTTGCTCTTGTGGAAAAAATGAATACAGTGAGAGTCATAATTTCTTGTGCTGCGAATAAGATTGGGATCTTTAACAACTCGATTTGAAGAATGCTTTCTTACATGGAGATTTGGAAGAGGATGTTTACATGGAGATACCTCCTGGTTTTGCTACTCAAGAGACTCAAGGAAAGGTATGTAAGTTGAAGAAGGCTTTGTACGACATAAACCAGTCAAAGGTTTGGTTTAGTCGCTTCCATAAAGCCATGGTTGCATATGGGTATAAACAGAGCAATGTTGATCACACCTTGTTTGTTAAAAGGGTGGAACAGCATGTGACAATTTTGATCGTGTATGTTGATGACATGGTGATCACGGGCAGCGATGCACAAGAAATTCAAAAGTTGAAGACTTACCTGGGCACTGAATTTGAAGTCAAAGGTTTGGGAAGGATAAGATATTTCTTGGGGATTGAGGTTGCCTATTCAGCCAAGGACATATCTCTTTCTTAGAGAAAATATACCCTTGACCTGTTGAATGAGACAGGGATGCTTGGTTGTAAACCGGCAGATACTCCACTTGAGCCCAACACACATTTGAAGAGTAGGGAAAGTGATTCTGTTGATAAGAATAGTTATCAGAGACTGGTTGGCTGTTTGATATATCTCTTACACCCGACTTGACATTGCATTTGTTGTGAGTGTCGTGAGTCAATTCATGCATGATCCTCACTCCTCTCACTTAGAGGCAACATACAGAATATTGCGGTACTTGAAGTCAACTCCTGGAAAGGAGTCTTGTATTCTCCACATAATCATCTCCGGATAGAGGCCTATACTAATGCAGATTGGGCAAGCAGTCCTGATGATAGAAAATTGACATCCGGATATTGCACCTTTGTTGGAGGAAATTTAACTACGTGGAGAAGCAAGAAACAGGGAGTGGTGGCTCGATCTAGTGCTGAAGCTGAATTTAGAGCTATGGCACATGGTATATGTGAACTTCTCTGGCTCAAGGGTCTTCTTCAAGATTTGGATATGAGTACCGATCTTCTTATGCGACTCTACTGTGACAGCAAGTTTGCTATCAACATTGCCCATAATCTGGTCCAACATGACCGTACCAAACATGTTGAGATTAACCGGCATTTTATCAAGGAGAAATTGGAGGAAAGGATAATTTGTATACCTTTTATTCAGTCTTGTGAGCAGCTAGCTGATATTCTTACCAAAGGAGTTAGTAGTAAATTATTTTGTCCTATAATTAGCAAGTTGGGCATGTTTGACATGTATGTACCAACTTGAGGTGGAGTGTTGTAAAATGGGTGATGAGCCACAATACGTTGTCCAATCGGCGTATGACACGTGGCATGACCAAGGCCGAGCCGAACCGTTCGGTCTGGAGGAAAAAAGGTGGTCGTACGACGCGCGAGTCCTCAATAACCAAGGACGAGGCCGAGTACCGTGATCTCGATACCATAGTTGAGGTCGCCGAGGCCGACAACTTGGCCGAGCCCCCCAAGGTGGGCAGCACAGTCGAGTCCTCCTGGGTTGACAACTTGGCCGAGCCCCCCAAGGTCAGCAACACAGTCAAGTCCTCCTGGGAAGACATTGTGGCCGAGCCCTCCTGGGTCGGCAGCGGATCAGAGCCTCGTGCGGTTGGGCAATGAGGTCAACATCTCTTCATTTGCTAAGACTGACCGAGTAGAAGCTGACACCCCAGCGCGAGCCCTGAGCCGAGCTCTGGTTATTTGGATCACGAAGCCACGTCAAATATCCCGATATTCGCGGGATACACCCGCTCAACCGGGTCAGATCACCCTCCAAAAGCGGAACCATATCACATTTAGATGAGGACTCTTACCAAGTAAAGAGTCCGCATCCAATTGCGACTTAGCTAGTCAGACTCCTACTAAAAATGAAACTCTTTCCATTCGAGGACTCTCCTTGGTCACCCTATGCTTAGTTTATAAATACTCAAGTATGGAGCTCAAACGCTCATCTCACTTTTCACTAAGTTGAACCGCTGTTGTTTTGGAGACCTGACTTGAGCATCGGAGAGCCCTTGGCCGGAGTCTCAATGGCTCTCATGCGCAAACTCGGTTTTTTGCAGGCTCATCCGTGGGCAAACCGGGTGGCGGAGGTTTTCAGACACAACAATGGGTTTAAGGGTAAAATTGTCCTAGGGGTAATAATGTCCTTGTACCTATTCCAGAATGTTTTTCATATTATAAATAAAGAATGGCTGTAGTCACATTGACTAAGCCAGTATTCACGGAATTCAACACATCCAAATATACAAAAGAAAGAGAAAGTGTCCTGTTCAAACACTAAACTGAAATTGGAATCAAAACTAACTAGCCTATCTCCTATGACTCTAGCAATAGGAATAAAATAATAAAAACAAAATTATGAAAAATAACCCAAAGAAACAAATACCCACTACCAAACCTTGTTGGTCCAAAAACCCAGGTAGGGCCAGTTTCGGTTGGGCTTGGGTTTCCAAACTCGGTCATATCGGTCCAACCACTCTAGACCACTGCATCAGTTAGCTTCTCTCGTGTAGAACTCAAAAACTCACTTTGATTTGATGCCATGTAGATCATCAAGTTTTCTTATCCGCCTTCAATCTTTTCCTATGTCCCTAACTTTTACGACTTCTGAAAATACCAAATTTCCTCCATGTCATCTCTCTCTTAATCAATCAGGTACTGCAAGGATTTAAGGGAGAAATGGACAAGATGAAATTGGCACTTTGCAAAGTATTAAAAGTGAAAGGGTAGAAAGACATTGAGGGAAACAGCAATTGATTGGTATCAAATTATGAGTATGTGGATGAGTTTTATAGTTCACGTCAAGAAGTTAATAATCTGAGTTCTCACATGAAATTGTAACAAACGCTCAAGAAACTGCAGTATCAAAAATGGAAATGCATGACAAAACCTTCTTACAATGGAAATTTAAGACCCCAGAAAACACTATTTTCCCCATCTTATAATAATTAGGTAAAAGAAAGAAGAAAGTATGGAGGAGGAGAAAGAATGAAGAAGGAAGAAGCCGGAAAACAAACCACATAATTTATAACCTTATTATTTATAACAAAATGTGAACTCTGCCCTTGGGCTTGTTCAAAATAAGTATGATTACCTCAATATACTAACAAATCCGACCTCTGTTTTCATGTGTTTTGACATTTAGAAAGATGAAATAACAAGAAAAAAAAAAGGTGTTGCTATGGTTATGGTGCTGTCGTGGGGTCCACATAGGATCTCGTGATTAGCTCCAGGCGCTAATCACAAGATTCCTTAAAGCCCCAGGTCTTTTTCGTCTTTTTCCCTAACCTTATACACATGTATATGTATTCTTTTGGCTGTCTCTATTGAATGGATTGATAGTTACGGCTGCAACACTTTCTCTTCTCTTCATCTTCTTCCTCTTCTATTTTCTGATTTTCTCAACTATCATGGTATCAGAGCAAAGATTCTAGGCCTGGTACAAATCTGCGCAAGCCCTCTCTTCCCCTTTTCTTCCATTTTCTTTCTTTTCCTTCTCTGCGATATCTGGTAACACTACCAGAGGCTCTCGGTTTCAGCAAGGGGGGTGATTTTCACCCCTGCGATTATTTTTGGAAATTGGTTGATTGGTGTTTGGAAGTGTATGATGTAAATCTGCTATTTTATAATTAAAAGCAGATTCTGGTGTGTTTGCGATGGTGTTTGTGGTTGTTTGAGTGCTGTATTGGTGGAATGATGCAACTTGGGAGACGGTTGATGCCTGAATTCTTGGACAGATGTTAAACTCGATGGAGAATCATGTTGTGGATTTGGTCACTCATATTGACAACACTGTGAAAGATTTATTGGACTACTTGGAAGTTCTTTATTCGGGCAAAAATAATTTATCAAGGATTTATGAGTTGTCACAGGAGTTTTACAGGACTGAGAGAAAGGGGCGTTCTATCACCCAATATTGCACTGACTTTAAGCGATTGTATGAAGAATTAAATGCTCTTCTTCCTATCTCTTCGGATGTGAAACAGATGCAAATCCAAAGAGAACAGTTGGCTGTTATGGGCTTTTTGGGAGGACTCGGGCAGGAGTATGAATTTGTCCGATCACAAATTCTTGGAAGTGAAAATATAGCTTCTCTCACAGATACATTTGCTCGTGTTCTTCGAGTATCTCGTGAGAACTCTCGTGACTCCACACCAGCAGTTGATAATTCAGCATTGGTTTCCCAAAATACAGCTAGTGGGGGTGGTCGTGGAGATGGTAGTTACCGGGGGGGAAGCCGTGGACGTGGGGCTGGTCGTGGAGGTGGTCGTAGTGGAGGTTGTGGTACATTTCAGCCCACTAACAGCCAAGGTTATGGGCAGTCTAATGCCTCTTCTGATGGATCAGTTGCTGTCCGGACATGCCATCATTGTGGCCAGCCTGGCCATATTCAGAGGTTTTGTTGGAAGCTTCATGGAAAGCCTGGACAGCAGCAGTTCGCTAATTCTGCTGCAAGTGGTGATCCAGCCCCTCAGTCTCAACCTTCTGAGGGAAAGGTGATTGTTATGTCTGATGAAGGGTATGCACGGTATAACCAATTTTAGATTTCACAGCCGACTTCTTCCACTGCTACTTTGGTTAAGACAAATAATGCCACTGCATGCCTTTCCGCTGCTTCTTGTCCCTGGATCATTGATTCAGGGGCATCGGATCACATGTCTGGAATGTTAGTGTAGAAAACCTAGGACCTGTAACCAGTAACTCTAGAGAGAAGAAAAGAGAGAAGAGAAGATGGAAATTGTAACATACTTGAATTAATTAATTGATAGGTAAGCCCTTCTATTTATAATAGAGGGGAAATTACAAAGAGACTAAACTAGGCGATGTGGGACTAAAATCCACATAGCCGACTGTACCTAATTACATAATAAATAAACTAGCCCCAAAAGGAACAGAATACCCCCACGATATTCTGGATTACATATTCCAACACTCCCCCTCAAGCTGGATTATACAAATAAGTAAAGAAAGAAGATCCAGCTTGAACTAAAGAAAAAAAAAACTCCTAATAATGCTAACACTCCCCCTCAAGTTGGCGCATACAATGTACTAATGCCCAACTTGAACAAAATGAGAAACAAACTAAGGTGCAGCAGAATCCAGCTTGACATATGAATGCAGCTCCCAAATAAACCTTCAAGAACTTAAAAAAATAGATCTTCAAAACTTGGACAGACATGATCAGCAAACCAGGACTGGAATGTCTTCCAAAAAAGGCAGCTTTCAACGATCTTCAATAGCTATCCAGTGATGAATCTCAGATTGTCATAGTGACTTAGAATCTTGAAGTGAAATAACTAGAAGCAGCAAGCAGCAGAAAACAAACTAAATCAGGCAGCGGAAAAAATACTGTATCAACCCAACTGAAAGTCCTCAAATAGGCAACAACCAAATATCTTCAATACTCTTTACTACTTCAATCTCCCCCTTGCGGCAAACTCAACCCAATAACGAAGGATACCCAATGGCAATGGTGGAGAAAACTGATCTTCTATGTTTTGCACCAATGTTCCTGCAAGTTCTGTGTTCTGCAATGTCTGCAGGTGTATTGTACATAATCCCCCCCTCACGTGTAGTACACGTGGACATAATAGAGATGATGTAAGAAATAGGGCAAAAACGTAATATTCCAGAATTTTCCAAAGGTGCTAGGAGTAAGTAAAAATGAAGGAATGGCAAAATTGTAATTTATCAGAAGTTTCCAAAGGTGTTATGGGTAATACCAAATGTATGGGATATGAAGGGAATTAGAATTATTGAAAGAAAACAGTGTTGGAAAAAAAGGATGGCATGGCTGTAATTTGGTGGAAATCCACTTTTAAATACAATCCAAGCCAAAGGGCAAACTGATAATAAACCAGAATTTTTAAGGGTCAATTGCGTAGTCAAATTGGGGAATGTATGAAAAAATAATGGCAGTTCCGTAAATAATCAGAATTTTGCAGAGACTTTTTGGTAAACAAAAAAGCAATGGGATGCAATGAGTAAAATAGATGGGCCAGAATCCAAATAAACACCCAACCAATATAAAAGCCCAACAAGAGCTTGAGTAAAGAGGATGAGCCCGGACAGATTTTAGAGAAAGAGATGCCCAAAATGGGCTGTTTTGAAATACAGCCCAACCAAAAACAAGAAAAGACCCATTTGAAAAAGCCAATAAGAGGGTGGCCCGGCCCATTTTAAAAAGGAAATTAGAGGGTGTAATTTAGATGAAATCCAAGTAAAGCAAACACAAGGCCAAGAGTAAACTTGTAATTAAATTGGGAAGATTGGGTACTTATAAAGGTAGGGTAGTAGGCTAGTAGGCTAGTAGCATTAAATACCTAATAAGTTAAAACTTAAAAGGAAAAGGAAAAGGAAACGTGATTTGGGTAATAAAATAAAGAAAAAAAGAATGATAAAAAGGAAGGCTGATTTGAAAAGTAGTGAGGAGGACTTGTGAGTCACGCAACCTCAATACCATCATCTTCAACCATGATTCTTAGCAGTAAGGAGTTGAGAATAGTAGAGGGTAAAAAGATGACTCCATCAGTTCCTTCCTTGAACCGCAACCAGAGGGTGCAAACAGTGGCAGTTGAGAAAGGAATTTTTGAGGCACAAACCAGAGAAAGGCAGTGGCAAAGTGCAAGGATGAAACGGAGATTACAGCATTCGACACCAGGGGAAAAGCCAGGCAGCGGTAACTAAAATAGCAGTCAAGATGGTTCCACATATCAGAGAAAGGCAGGGTATAAAATCAGCAATATGGTGGAACTGCATATCTTCGTCTTCAATCAAATAGTTGCAGCACATCATAGAAACCCAATCTCACGATAGATCTGCAACTCCATTGACCAAACCTTTGAATCAAGGAGGAACATCTTCACAAACCAGTAACAGGGTAATCAATCCAGCAAACCCTAGTAGCAACTCGATACCAACAAGTTGCTACTGAATAATCAACATCAGCAGCAAATCGATTCAACCAGTGAAGAGAACCTATTGACAGTCATGCTACCAGCAGGAAACCCCTATACCCCCATTGACTTAAGAGAAAAGGGTAAACAGAGAGGCGGAAACCAAAGGACCCCATTGCTGAAGGTTGTCTTCAAACTTCGAACCAGCAGCCAACGGATCTGGTTCAGATATGGTAGATCGAGATGGATCGAGATGCAGCAGGTCTGCAAGTAACCTGGAATTTCAGCAAAGAAGGCCGTAGGTAGAACAGATCTTCAAAAAATAAGAGAAAGCCTTGTCGAGTCAAATAAATCTTCGGCAGTAGAACAGACACTGCTGCCAGAAAACCTCCGAACCTTAGGGCAGCAGCAGAAAATTGTTACAGCCAAGGATCCTCTTCAACCTTGCAATTCCAGCATACAATGACTGCGGAAAATTTAAAAAAATCGATAAAGAATAAATGAGCAGGAAACCCTAGTTCTTCTTTTCTTTCTATGAACTAGGGTTTCTCCATAAATTGGAGAACTTTGAAACGACTCTCAAAACTGCAAACAAGAAGAGAATCAATCACTGGTTACAACAGCTTTGATACCATGTAGAAAACCTAGGACCTGTAACCAGTAACTCTAGAGAGAAGAAAAAAGAGAAGAGAAGATGGAAATTGTAACATACTTGAATTAATTAATTGATAGGTAAGCCCTTCTATTTATAATAGAGGGGAAATTACAAAGAGACTAAACTAGGCGATGTGGGACTAAAATCCACATAGCCGACTGTACCTAATTACATAATAAATAAACTAGCCCCAAAAGGACCAGAATACCCCCATGGTATTCTGGATTACATATTCCAACAGTTAGGTATCTTTTCTTCTTTGTCTCCATCATCATCCAGTGTTACTTTAGCTGATGGGTCTCTAGCCAAGGTTAAGGGCACTGGGACTGTTCATCCTAACTCTTCATTATCCCTGTCGTCCGTTCTCTACCTTCGAAATTTTCCGTTTAATCTTATGTCAGTAAGTAAGTTAACTAATACTTTTAATTGTTCAGTGACATTTTATCCCGATTCTTGTATTTTTCAGGATCTTGCTACGAAGAAGACGATTGGTAGAGGCCGTGAATCAGGGGGGCTATATCTACTTGATGGATCTCAGTCGGTTGCTTGTTCCAGAGTTGCTTCACATCATCAAATTCACTGTCGTCTTGGTCATCCGTCCTTGGAAAGTATTAAGAAGTTAGATTCTAGTTTCCATTCCCTTTTTAGTCTTGAATGTGAGTCCTGTCAGTTTGGGAAACTCCACCGTGTGAGTTATCCCCCCTAGAGTCAATAAGAGGTCTGTTTCTCCTTTTTCTTTCGTCCATTTTGATGTGTGGGGGCCATGTCCTAGTGTGTCAAATTTGGGTTTTAAATATTTTGTTACTTTTGTTGATGACTATTCAAGAATGACTTGGTTATATTTAATGAAAAATAGATCTGAGTTATTTTCTATTTTATGTGCATTTGTCTCTGAAATTCAGACTCAGTTTGGTGTGCCTGTGAAAATTCTTCGTAGTGATAATGCCAAAGAGTACTTCTCTGCTTCCTTTTCTACATTCATGGTACAACATGGTATGATCCACTAGTCTTCCTGTTCTGACACACCACAACAAAACGGTGTGGCAGAGAGGAAAAATCGTCATTTAATGGAGGTAAGCCGTTCCTTGTTATTTGAGATGAAAGTTCCCAAACATTTTTGGGCTGATGCTGTTTTAACTGCATGCTACCTCATTAACTGTATGCCTTCCTCGGTCTTACGGGGCGAAATTCCTCATTCCTTACTGTTTCCCACTGAGCCGTTGTTTGTTTTGCCGCCTCGTATATTTGGTTGCACATGCTTTGTTCGAAATCATACACCAGGGCTGTCTAAGTTGGATCCTAAAGCAATTAAGTGTATGTTTCTTGGCTACTCCCGTACCTAAAAGGGGTACCGCTGTTTTTCTCCATCCTTACGAAAGTATTTTATCACAGCTGATGTCTCCTTTTTTAAGTTAACGCCGTACCATGCTGATCCAGTGAATGATTCTGAGTTGGATGATGACCTTCCGGTGTATGTAATTCAGACTTCTGCTCCTGCTCCCACACAACCAGCCCCTGCACAGGGACTGCCGCCAACCAAAGTCTATGTTCGTCGTCCACAAGTAGCTGCTGCCCCTCCTGTTCTTGGCGACTCTGTCACATCTTCTGCGGCTGCAGATCCTACCACAACTACCTCTTCAGTGGAACCTGTTGCTTCTGACCTTGACATTCCAATTGCTAAACGGAAAGGTACCCGTAGTTGTACTCAACATCCAATTTCCAGATTTGTTTCTTATTCTTCATTGTCTTCTCCATTTCGTTCCTTTTTATCTACTGTTGAGGCCCATCCTCTTCCTAAGTCTGTGACAGAGGCATTATCTAATCCTGGCTGGAGGACAGCTATGGAGGAAGAATTATTGGCATTAAAGGTGAATGATACTTAGGATATTGTACCGCTGCCTCCAGGGAAAATAGCCATCGGCTGTCGTTGGGTATATGCAGTGAAGGTTAATCCGGATGGTTCCCTTGCTCGCTTAAAAGCGAGGCTTGTAGCTAAAGGGTATGCGCAGGTGTATGGTGAGGACTACTAGGATACATTCTCTCTGGTGGCCAAACTTGCGTCTGTTCGTATTTTGATATCTCTTGCAGCTACATATCATTGGCCCTTGTTTCAGCTTGATGTTAAGAATGCGTTCCTACATGGGACTCTACAGGAGGAGGTTTATATGGAGCAACCACCCGGGTTTGTTGCTCAGGGGGAGTCTGGGATGGTGTGCAAATTAAAAAAATCCTTATATGGGTTGAAACTGTGAAACCCGGTCAAATTTCGGAATAAATTTGAACTTTTGGAATCTGTGTGATTTCAAGTTCTGGTTCAACTTTGCCCATACTAGCCTCTAAGTTGTGGGCCGTATTGATTAAGAAATTCAGACCTATCTCATGACTCGTCTGTAAAGGCATTCCGATCAGCCAACCACCGTGGCCTTAACTGAGTCTGAGGTGTCTAGCGAAAGACAACACATAAGCGTGGCATGCTGGGTTGATGGCCTGCGAAGCCTCTCTCTGTCTTAAGCCGAATCTCAGGTAAGAATCCCATTTTATATGTATATATGTTGTATTTTTAATTAATTAGTGTATTAGGGGCAGAATAGTAATTTTTACCTTGTAGGACCCCGCACCAGAGCTACTTGTGTCGGGTCTGCTAGCTGGACAGGCTGCAAGACCTCCCCCTTAATTAAACTCAATGTAAGTATAATTTAAAATATATTTATATAACGTTTTGTACTGACAAATAGAGTTAGAAGGGTATTTTAGTAAAATTGACTCTGTGGGACCCGAGTTCCCCAGTGGGAATGTAATTCGGACGATTACCCGTATCCGGATCATCCCTGATGTCGCATGACATCATTCTGTAGCTGGAATAAGGTAATAAATACAAAAGAATCAATTTTAGAAATAATTTATAACCAAATGACCATTCTGCCCCTTAGTGGTTAAGTATCCTATATATATATAACTTCTCTTATACTATTTACAAAACACATTACAAGTTAGAGAAGCTGAAAAATTCGTTCCAGCTTGGAGAAGGAAGAAAGAAAAGGGAAAAGAGAAGAGAAGAAGAGAGAACAAGGGCTGCTCTTGAAGGCTTACCTCCCATAACCGAACCTGAACTTGAATCTCCATTAGAAGTGCTCCCAGCACCTGTTTTGCCTCTAATTTCTGGTAAGCCCTGAGAACCCTTGCTGTATCCTTCTCCTCCTCTAAGTTTAGTTTATTTTTAGTCTAAATACACCTAAGATGGCTGGACTCCATTAAAGCTTCAAAGTTAAGCTTGAATAATTAGATTTTGTTGTGAGATTGGGCTGTTCTAACTATTTCCAGCCTAATCAGACCTGAAATTGAGTGTTAAACTCTAATCAAACCTTCAATGTTGAAGCTATTACTTGTATAGTAAACCCTAACCTAGCTAATTTAGGTTTAATTGAAGAAATTCCTAAATTAACTAACTATTTATGAAATTGAACACCCAAAATAGATTGACCCACTTGAATTAATGTTAAAACTCCTAATTTGGGCCATACATGCAAAGATCGGCCAATTGAAGCAAAACCCCAAATTCGGACACGACCGGATCTTTGCGCGAGGGGCGGTTGGCCGGCTCCCTGGAAGTCTGCATCCGGCTCTCCTATTTTTGTGCCCTTATGACCTATACCCCTTGGGACTTGACCTTGGACCATCCCAGAACCTATTGCATGGTGTTTGGTATGTTGTTTAGGGCTATTTCTACTGTTTTCTAGTCGGTTTGTTAGATTGTTGGTGGGTAACTGACCTAGGATTCCTTCTATAACTAATCTATAATATTCTTATCTCATATTTAGGACTGTCTTGGTCTATTCTTGCCTGCCTATTGGAGTTTATTCACCTAGGCTAGCTACAATTACAGGTAAGGGGATTCGACTTTAATTTCCTGTGTGTTTATCACATTAATTTCAACTTTATGCTGAATGCCATGCTCATGCATCATTACCTCTATACCTGGAACATGTAGTTTTCTAGCTTTTATTTAATGCATTTAGTGCATGTAAAATAGGTTATGAAAGACATCTGCATTGCATTTGCATTGATTATTTATATGATGTGAATTTATGATGATGGAATTCGGTAAATTATAACTCGGATCAGCTTGCCTCATCGTATTTAGACGCATGCTGGCTAGGTTGATATTCATTACCCGATCTGCGCCCCTTACCAACAGGGGAAAGGTGTTGGACAACCCGTGGCGAGACCGATGTGTTAGTTCCGGGATGCCATCTTACATCCCCGTGTTAGCGGGTCCCTAATTCCGTATGGGAATAAACAGCGAGGGTTGGTCATTTGGGGGTCTGTCGGGTCCGATGTGTTAGTTCCGGGGCGGCGGGTCCTCACCGTGGTAGAATGGTTTCGCTCGGGTGGCCGAAGGGTTAGTTCCAGGACCGAGGTTAGCATCTACCACTAGTAGTAGTACTTATACCCCATGAGACTTAGTATCTGTCTTAGAACATGTTAGTTTACATACTGCATCATGGATTTATTGTGTTTGTATGCTTGTACCCCCCTTACTGGGCTCAGTTGAGAGCTCACCCCTGTGGATATCCTTATTTTTCAGGTGATTTAGTTACTTCTAATGTTGGATTTGCGGCGTTGGAGTTTAAAGTGCACGATACTTCGTGCGCACGTGATGATTGGGCAACCTCCTGATCTTGGCCTGATAGTCCAGGCTACCTCCCCACTCTTTTATGCTTTATAAATGCTTTATATATTTATAGAATAGTTTTTTGTATACTTTTGCTCTGTGCTACCTTTGAGAACTGTATAGTTGTATCACAAGCCTCATCATTTATATAAATGAAATATCATTTAGACTTCTCTTACTAATGATGTTATCTCTATTAATTAAATTGTTTCATGCCTCGATTCTGTATCGTGAGCGATGATTGTGAATAAGTGCTGCGCTTGTGATCCTTGGGGATTGGTTGGATGTCAGAGACATCCCGCCACACTTGGCCCTTAATAACCGGGCCGGGGTGTGACAGAAACAGTCTCCCCATGCATGGTTTGGTAGATTTATTGAAGTTGTCTTGGCCTTTGGCATGTCCAGGTGTGGGAGTGATCATTCATTCTTCTATAGACAATCAGATGCAGGGAAGATTTTTCTGATTGTGTACGTTGATGATATTATCATTACAGGTGATGCTTCAGTTGGTATAACAGAGTTGAAATCATATCTTCAATAGAAATTTCAGACCAAGGACTTGGGGAAATTAAAATATTTTTTGGGAATTGAAGTGGCACAGTCTCGGAAATGAGTTTTCCTATCACAACGGAAGTATGGATTGGATCTGCTTACTGAGACAGGTATGCTTGGAGCTAAGCCGATTGACACACCCATGGACCAGAATGTGAGACTTGTAGCCGAAGGGGGAGATGTCCTTGATGATCCTGAGAAATATAGAAGATTGGTGGGTAAGCTGAATTATTTGACAGTTACTCGACCTGACATTGCTTTTCCAGTGAGTGTGGTCAGTCAGTTTCTTTCCTCTCCTCAGACATCTCATTGGGATGCAGTTGTACGCATCCTAAGGTATCTCAAAAAGGCCCCAGGTAGAGGAATTGTCTATCGAGATCATGGACATAGTAGAGTTGAGGGGTTTTCAGATCTTGAATGGGCGGGTCCCCCAGACGGAGGAGTCTCGGAGTCTGCACTTTTGTTGGAGGAAATCTGGTTTCATGCAAGAGCAAAAGCAGAGTGTGGTGGCTCGTTCGGTCTTGAGTCGAATTGAGCTATGGCGCAAGTAACATGCGAATTAATGTGGATACAACAGCTATTGTCTGAGTTGGGGTTCAAGGTTCCAACTCCCATGCAATTATGGTGTGATAATCAGGCATCAATCCATATTGCTTCCAATCCTGTGTTCCATGAGAGGACGAAGCACATTGAGATTGATTGCCATTTTGTTCGAGAAAAGATGCAGAGTGGAGTGATTCTTCCTAGTCATATCAGAACTGGAGAGCAGCTTGCAGATGTATTTACCAAATCATTGGGTAATGGGAGGATAGAGTATATTTGTACCAAGCTGGGCATGATTGATATATATGCTCCAGCTTGAGGGGGAGTGTTATGGTTATGGTGCTGTTGTGGGGTCCACATAGGATCTCGTGATTAGCGCCTAAAGCCCCAAGGTCTTTTTCGTCTTTTTCCCTAACCCTATACACATGTATATGTATTCTTTTGGCTGTCTCTATTGAATGGATTGATAGTTACGGCTGCAACACTTTCTTCTCTTCTCTTCTTCTTCTTCCTCTTCAATTTTTTGATTTTCTCAACTATCAGGTGTTATACGACTTCTTTTCAATTAGAGAAAAAAGGAATAATTATGAATTGATGAAGCACTTCTAATGGCAGATTGACGGGGAAACATTGACGCACTGTACCAGCAGATAATTAAGCAGTCATGAAAAGAAACCTAATGATATTATAGTAGGCCATTAGTTTCCCTTGCATTTCAAATGGGATTCAAGATACTTGTATTAGCTATGTGTGTGTGTCTGTGTGGGTGTGTGGACGGGGGGGGGGGGGGAGAGAAAGTACTTACAGGGAGCGAATTTGATCTTTTATTTGCTGAAGGCGGTTACCATCCTTTGTATGAACTGATTAAAACCATATAAAAAATATAAGATTTCAGCAGAAAGAAAACAAGTTAAATGATGATAAGCCCCAAACTTTTTCATAATATTCCTATAAGAAACTATTGAGATGAATCTAAAAGTAAAGCCAGCAGTTATTACTGGGTGAAATGGGAGAGTGATGTGCATCTTCTTTAAAATCTCCAGATAACTCCTGCAATGCTTGTTCTTTCTGAAGGAGGTCCATTTCTATTTCAGCCTCTTCCAGTTCGTATACCATTTCCAACTTAAATATACAGAACAAAAACGCCATAAGTAACAACACATCAATGACAACAATCCAAACTTACGATATCCTCTTGATCAATTCGCTTTGAGAAGATATCAAAGTACGACCGGACATAAGTCAGATCCGCAAGCACCTAAAATGAAACAATATTATATTAAGCACAAAGCCTCAATGAAGGCAATAGAATTGTGAAGTTCAGCACTAATTATGAAACTGTAGACAGTGAAAGCATCCATGAAGCACACCAAATAACTAATGGTATGATAGGAGATGTAAAATGAAAATACCTAAGGGCCAACACAAACCATCGAGGCATGAAATGTGTTTATTGTTTATGACTAAACAAATTGATAGAAATCATGAACTAAATGTAGAAAATAGGAAACATACACCCTCAATTTAAAATGACTATATTTGATTTGGCATCATTAAGATAATATTAGGCTCATTTGATACCTCACAGTTGAGGACTACACATATGAACGAAAATACCGAAGGGCCAACACTAACCATCCAGGCATGAAGAGAAAAGAGGGATCGAAGACGAAGAGAAAGAAGGGACGGAGAAAAAAAAAAGACGAAGAGAAAGGAGGGAAGGAACTCGTTGCTGCTGCCGACGCCGCTGCAGATGCCGAAGTAGATGCCGCTTCCGCTGCTGCTGTTCACAGCGAATAAGTTCTTCAGGTATTTTCTTTTTTTTTTTTTTTTCCTGCAAAGAAAACCCTCTTTCTACTTGAACGGCCTTACAGTCTGAAACCCTCTTTCTACCTGAACGGGTCTGAAACCCTCTTTCTGCCCTGCATTTTTTCCCCTTTATTCTTATAGCTTCTTCTTCTTCTCCTCTACCCTCTTTTTCTATGGCTGGCTTCTGCTAGTGGTGGCCGGTGGGTTTGGTAGCTGCATTTTTTGCTTTTATTCTTCTAGCTTCTTCATCTTCTTTGTTCCGTGTCTGACCATCTTCTAATTTTTATTTTTATTTTTTTTCCTTATTCTCTTATACCTTCTTCTATGGCTGCCTTCTGCTAGTGGTGGCCGGTGGCTTTGGCTGCTGTCGGGGTGGCTGCTGCTGTAATTTCTGTGATTCAATGTAAATTGTGCATTTCTTAGTATAATTTATGAAATGCATCTGTTATTATAAGTTATGCAATCTGTTATTTTGTAACTATTTATTCTGTGATTATGTGATTCACTGATTTTGTAATTCTGTGATTATGCTATTTTGCAATTCCTTGATTATGTACTTCAATTCTTTCATATTTATTTAGTATATAAGTAGAATTATATAAAAATTAATATGCTATTTGTGCCTAATAAAATGGTTATATAAAAAAAAGAACACTAGAATGCTTTGTTTGCCAAGGCGACGCCTTGCGGCCGCCCTATCGCCAAGGCACTTAGGAAGGCCCTCAAACACCATGGTCACCTTGCCGCCTTGATAACTATGGGTTTTGGTCCAGTCAACACCTTGCGGTGTGAAGCCCATGTGGTTCGTTCAACTTGGTTCTCCATTGGTGTTCTACATTCAAGTTCTGGTTTTTATTCAAGGATCTTCATTCAAGCAAGCTGCTGTCCAAGAAAGTCTGCAACAACAGTAAGTTTGAATCATTCCAAACCCTGGCCATTCTTCTTCTAATCCTCTATACCACCAAACCCTAGAATCCCCTCCATCTCTAAACCTTCTTCCACAATCCACTCACTGCACAGCCCATCCAACAGTAGGAAATCATCCATATTTGGACCGAGTACTCCCTTCCTTCTCTAGGAAACTTGATACACAGCCCTAACTAACAACTCTAACTCTAGAAACTCCACTCAACCATCTTTCCCAAAACTCCAACCCTAACCACAAAACTTGCTGCCGATTCTGTTTACCAGTCTTAGACCTTTTAAAACTTAACGAGACCTTCACTGGAAGACTTCCCTACATCAACTTATCTTAACCCTACCATCAAACCCTAGACCTCACTAAACCCTAACCCTAATTTGACAAAAATCACCTATTTTGACCTAGCCGAACTACCTGTTCAGATCAGATCCCGGTTATTGTTTCCTAGTGATTATACTAATGTAGGACTACATCAAGTGCCACGCATCCTCTATAGTCCTGGACTTTTAAAGCTTCATTTGGCACTTGGCCAATTCTCTGGGCTGAAACTTGACTTGTGATCAGGGATCATGGGGTCTTCGTGTCCACAAATTTCAACAAATGTATCGGCATCTTCCCTTGTATTTTTCAGCCATCCATGTATTGGCATGCATTGTCGGTAGTCTTGGATTCTAAAATCTTTATTTTACTGCTTGGCCAACTCTAATTGTGCTGAAAACTGAAATTTGAGCAGGGATCGTGGGGTGTTCATGTCCACCATATTACAGCTCCATCTGACCTGCCATATAGAAAAACTAGGCATTTGTCCAAAGATTCCTTACTTCTGACTGCTTTCCACAAAACCCTGTCCTAAATTATTACATAAATTAGTTTTCAGTATTCTTAAGGAAATACACTGCTGCAATGTTAACATGTCAACTTGACAAAGAGCAACAAGATGATACCGGACTGCCTCATAGAAAATCACTGGAAGGCTGTCAACAACTCAACATGGCACATTGTGTAGTTGTGGAGGAATGGAGTCGAAGGAGATTGGGTTAGTGGTCCATGGAGGGAAAGACGATGTTGGGATGCGATAAGACGAAGTGGATTTCATTCAATGGGAGGCCGGTTTTTTAAGATTGAAAATGGAATCTGCTTGGAAACCTAGCCCACCTCTAATGACATGAATCTTAACCCTATAATGTTATAAATTTTTTTGTTGGAAAGAAAGAGTGGGAGGGGGGAAGAAGCCAGTTGCCATGGAAGAAGTTGCTCCAGTGCACTATCATTTACTAAAGTTTTACAACAAAGAAAGACTATTTACGTTCTATCATGTTCCTAAGTCACTGCATTAGACTGCAGTACATGAAGACATGCTCCAAACTCCAAAGAACTATGTATCTGTCAAAGTTTCTTACCTGAAGAATTGATTCACGGGTACTTCCGAAGTCTGGGTTACATTGTTTTGTCATGGAATTTGAAGAGAGAACTTCTTTCAGGATCTTGCAAGCAAAACTGTACTTCAGTGAAACTTGAATAGACTATTATGTAAGAAATATGGTATATCCATCCCATTGCTGAAGAGGAAATAAAAACTTAAAAGCAATACATTATTTTATTGCATACCCTGACAAATGAAGGATCCCTGAAACATTTCGGTTAGATACAAGGAAATGCATAATGATAAAGTTTATGCAGCAGCACTACAATGACATACCTCTTTTGCATCATCACCTTCCATCTTAAGTTTACACAAAGCTTGGCAGATCTTCTCGACCTCATCAAGCCTTCCTCCTATACGAGAAAAAAAAAATAGAAGAGAAGAAATAGGTTGAAGCATCAACAAACAGATCTCAATTACCTATCAAAATGTTAATAGGTACCAAATAGAGTCAGGATTTACCAGCTTTTGACATTCCAAAGGCCTCAATGTTTTTCCAAACACTTTGAGGTATCAAAGCAATATCCTCCACTGGGCAATACAGGCATGCCTTTGCAAGTAGGGTTATTGAAAGTAGGGCTAGAGGACCCTCAAAAATTGGGTATGCAAGTTTCCCCAAACCACAAAGAACACTATCTGCAGCACCAAGAAAAGATTGCATCTGGATGTGATCAATAAATGGGATATAGTCCACTAAAAGGGCCATTGCATGAGCTCTCAAAAGCATTGATTGATCAGGATATGCTAGTGTAGCCACCCTATCCCATGTTGTGGAAACCAGATGAGAAAGGATCATCTCAGAAACAGAAAAACCCAAGTCAGATGCAGTGATTTCATCTCGAAGTGTAGATGGAAACTTTGCTACTCCAGCATTCCCATTGCTGCCAACAAGTCTTCGCAGAGTCTGCAGAGCAATAGATCTCTGTTCGGGTTCTGGATGACTGAGCATTGTACAAAACATGTCAACCAATGGAAACTTATCCTCTTGAATACCAATGCCCCTTTTGAATAAGAGTGACAACCATTTATCAGTCTGGAGTCGCCAAGAAAGTTTTGGGGCATTACAACAGAAATGCTTTATTGCAAAGCATACAGTACCAATGACATTATCCAGGCAAAAACAATGAGGTAATCCAAGCAGATAATCAAGCATGACAGATGCAACTTGCCAGCATTGGTTTTCTTGAAGGCTTACAACAGCGCCAGCAAACCCTTCAAGACCAGATCTCCAATTAATTGTAAACTGATCATTTGAGTCGTGCTGAATAGGTTTTTCACTAACATCTCCATCAAAGGGAGATTTTTGCACAATTGAAAATAAACATCTTGAGTACATGAAACATTCTGCTGATGTAACAGTCAGCTTTTTGGAAAGTTGATGATGAAGCTTCCAACACAGCTCAATTGTGGGATAAAGCTTGGAGATGAGACCTTCCAAGCATTCTGAAAATTCTTCTACTTCTTCTGCAGATAAAGCACAAACCTTTTGATTTGAGAGCGCAGCATCATCCTTGGTACCTTCGAAGTTCTCAGAAATCTTCATTGAAAGAGAACTTTGCAAAGATCCATCAAGAACTGAATAAAAATCTTGCTTATCTTCCTGGATTGCAATAGAATCCATGCCAGAAACATAGTGTTTCTGAAATGTACTGAGCAAACCAAACACCTAATGTCTTCACTAATTTAAGCTGACAACTTTGCATAACAATTTGAAATGCACATAGGTAGTTATAGAAAGCAGTTGTTGGTTCAAAACTGGCAAAATCAGCCCACAATGCCAAGGACTGCAAGACTTCTCTCTGGTGTTGAAAGGATAAATCAGGAAACACAGTGCCTAGTATAAAAATTGTAAGAGCACAATTATATGATACTTTTTCCATAGAGCTGTCCTGATACTCACTTCTCTGCTTGATATGAGAAAAAAGTTCATCAAAACATAACGATTCAAAGTTAAGGCAAGAGGACTCATCTGTTAGCAGTTTCTCATCATTAGAAACCTTCCCAAGAGCATAGGAGATAAGGGGCTTCAACAATAGCAAAATGGAATTGAGAAAAGAAACATCACAATATGAGGATCTGCATAGAGAAGCCATCACTTGCACCACCCTAGGTAATTCAGGCACCATTGCTTCCATATGCTCAAGTACAACGGCTTCAAGTATGTATAGGATGATTGCCTGGGCATTCTTAGCAGCATAACCTTTCAAAGGTTCAGAATAGTTTTGTGTAGAATGGCCATCCTTTTCTCCTAAAAATGGCCATAAACATAAATCTGAAAACCAACAAGCATATCTGGGACACCACTTGAGGGAAGCAACCTTAACTGAAGGCCAACAGCCTCCAAAATAATCTCCCCAAAAGCTTCAAATTGCTTTTTCATATTTGGGAAGAAATTATGCAGGTCTGGGTAAATGAAGCGAAAAGACCCATCACCATATGGTTGTCCAGAAAATTCCAATCCTTTATTGACCAAAGAATCTTGGTTTTTCTTGTCAACTATATTATCTGCCAAAGAAAGATCATCTGCGAAAATAGATAGTAGACTAGTTAATTGTGCCAGATCTGAGGCAAGAAAGAGCTGCTCCTTCAGAAACTGCTTAGCATATTGAGATACTGCCATCCACCCGAGGAACCGAACAAGAGGGGATGGAGAATTACAGAATGTAGGTATTCTCTGAATCCAGGATGAAGGTGGAATCAAGCTTCTGTACTGAAATCCACAGTTGAAATTTATTCCATATTCTCTCCCTTCACCACCACCACTTGATGCAAGTACCAATCTCTGAAGAATCATCCAACGCCGTTGTACTCCATATATTTTCTCTGCATCCAACTGTAGATTGCCTTCTTTAAGCTTGTAATAGAAAGATGTAAGCAGCCCATTAAGATATTCAGCAGATCCCAATATGACATCAACCACATTTTCAGGAGGGCAGCATAATTCAGTTGCTGAATGCAAGAAGAACAACAGGCTTTGCATAAGGATCTCATGCATTGAGTGTTCTCTTTGTAATTGTTGAATCAGAAAGTTGCACAGCAGTGCCTGATTCTGTCGAACGAACGTGACAGCATCAGCAGATTGAAGATCTTGTGGAGACAACTTTAGACCCTGTTCATCTTGTCCAGAATTGTACAAACATAGTTCCCCGGATGAAACCTTTAACTGATACTCCTTGTCTAACTCAGCTGCTTCAAGGAGTATCTGTAGTACAATTTTGTCCCTTTTTCTTTCAAGACCAGATATGGTTTCTAACTCACTACTATCCCTCTCAGAAACTCTTTTCAGCTCTGCAGTTCCATGCATTTGAGTAATCTTGGTTCTGCTAACATTCATTCTTTCAGTAACCTTTAACTTGCCACTGGAAGCTGTCAGAAAGAAAGGGTTAACATAGCACTCTGCAGCTAAAAGCAAAGCATCAATAGAAGCCTCATGGCCCTCCAAAGTAATATCATGATGTGAGTGTAAGTCCAAGGCCAAACGTTGAAATTCTGAAGCTTTAAGTTCAGATTCTCGATGGTCCAAGAGTTGCAAACAATCTGACTCCAAGTTAAGGTATTCAATAGCAAAACTAGCATCAAGGGTTAAGCCATTTTGAAACTGATTACTAAAATTTTTTTCAGCAGGTTGTTTGCCTTCTGTGATGTTACCAGCATGAATAGATTCTGAACTGCTTTTATCTGGGCTGTTTCCATAAAAAATATTAGAAACACTCCTCAACGTTATAGTTTTCAATTCTGTTGGAGCAAATAAAAGATTGACATCTTCAAATGCATCCATCCCAGCAGTTGCATCATTCACGTCAGTCTTCCCATCAAATTCATCATGGCCATTGGATTTTAAAGAGGTTACCCCATGACGAGGGACAGATGAAACAGAAGGAACAGCAGAAGATTCTTGCTCAACAGGTTTAGAAGCTGGGCACTTGCAAAGGTCAATTTCAGGTGGCAATGGCAAATGCGGTCCCAAAATCGAGAGAAGTACACTGCATTAAAGAAATAACATTTACAAAACCAATTAGCAGTTCAGCAGAAGACAGCACACTCATGGATAAACATTACTATACAATTTCAATCAAGCATTTATTTATTAGTTATTTGTAGCTCATTAAACAGCTTTTACTGATTAGATGGAATTCTTGAAAGAAAACTATCTTATACACAAGATAAAATAAAATAAAAATTAAAAGTGGAACAGCACCTTGGCAGGCTCACCGGCCAGCTATCCTCCATGTGGGGGCAGGTGAAGACCAAAACACAACACAAATCTTTCAACAGTCTGAATCATTGAAAATTCAAGGGAAAATGTGGAATACAAAGTACACCATATGATTGGATTAGAGCTTCAAATTCAACACCTAACAAATAATGATCAGTGTCGAATTATATATAAAATTAAAATATAAAAAGTTTTACAGATCATGAAGATTAAGTGTTAGAGCGAGAGAGGTGGCACATCTTCACATGGAGGAGCTGAGAAGTGGAAGACATCACCAAGATTTGAATTTCGGAAGGATACCAAAGGAACTAGAGACGGCCATTGGATGTCGAGTGTAGTTAAACGAGAACCAACTCGGGGCAATCAAGGAGGCAATTCTAGGAATGTTAAGTCTCTTTCACTCTAGTTTTACTGAGGAAACAGAATACAACATGAAAATTCTTGATGCGCACTTCGGCCTGTTTGGATGAGGAGTTGAGTCCTTGGGTGTTCCAGATGACGCCTTAGTTCACCAGGAAGGATTAAAAGCGTTCTTCAAGAGCCCCTCGAAGCTGGGCCGGGCCTAGCAGAGTGCTAGAACACTGCCGACGGCATTCCTGGATGGGGGAGAAGTGGTGGTAGAAGGGGGAGGGTGATGGAGGATGTTAGGCTGAAGGGACATGGAGGGTGATGAGAAGGTGGGATGAGGGGAAAGGTGGGGGCCGGGGGGGGGGGGGAGAGCAGGTGAGCCGAAAGGGACAGGGGAGCCACGGGGTATTGCACAGGGGCAGAGGCATGAACGAGCCGGGTGAGGACGACGGTAGGAGGGCCTTGGGTCGCGTTGATGTTTCGTTGTTACTAATTCTATTGGACCTTGTTCCCAACGTAACCCCCCATTCTTTAGGCCCGACCCATGTTACTAATTCTCTTGGACCTTGCCCCCTTTGTGGCCCTCTCCAACCACATCCACCATAGCCCCTCCCCAGGTTCAACCCATTCCGCTTCAGAATCACATCCTTTTAGGCCTTCTCTCGGCCCTGTGTTCGGCAACCACTCGACCCAACACTCTCGAACAATCACCCTTCTAGCCCCCATCTTACTAGATCTTCTCTTCTCAGCCTAGTGCTTGGCAACCACCTGACCCGAACTCACCCTACCCCTTCTTCTTTGCCCGTCTCTTCCACAAAAAACTACTCCCCTGAAACTTCTCCACCTGGCTTGTCTTCTACCCCCTCCCCCATTGTTCAATTTGTTTCTCTGCTTGCGTAAGGTCCCCTTACTCCTCCCTTGTCTCCCCCCTTTCCCGTTGGGTCCTTCTCCCTCCCTCTGTTCAACCCCTCACCCCCCAACCCTCTGTTTGTTAGAGTTGTTAAAATATTTTGTATAAGGGTAGTTCTGTTATTGTCTTGTTATAAGACATGACTAAGTTGTATTTTTCCTTTTTTTTCTTATTTCCATTTACCTCCCTAGGGAGGTCGGTGTAATTCATAGAAGATAATTAATGAAGCTAATATGTGTGTTGAGAATTACTCAACACACATAATCGATTCTCTCAACCTCTCTTCTCTTCTCTTCTACTTCCTCTTATTGTTGTGAACCTATTCTCTCTTACTATAATTGATCCATCTTCAAGTTCTAACTTGGTATCAGAGCTGAGTCCTCTGGTTTGAGAGTCGACTAAGCTCGGTTGCTATTTTTTTTTTTCACTTCTCTTTAGAACCCTAAAAGGATAGAGGGTTCTCCCGATCTTTCGATCTGATTTGGAAGGCCATCTCCTTTGACGTCTCTTCTAAAGTCAATTGTGGTCGCATTCGTCGTATTTTGGACTCCCCTAGGAACAAGCATATTGTTGTTTCCTGGGGTCTTGATCTCTCTCTTTTGAGGACCCCCTCCTCTGCGTAGGCTAGGCTGGTCGTCTTTCCCTCCCCCCCTCTCTCTCCTTCCCTTGTATATCCCCGCCCTTTTTTTCCCTCCCTTACCCCTCCTGGGGTATGGTAATATTCATTCATCCAAAAAAAAATGTAGTCCTAGAATAGGAGACAATCCTACTAGGAGCCAAGTAAAATCAGGTTCTGATCGAGTCTGCTGTTTGGGGCAGATTTGTGGCTGTTTAGGGCAAATTTAGGGTTTAGGCTAGGGTTAGGGGTGAATGTGATATATGGTAATGATCGGCAGGTCTAGGGGATTATTTTGTTATAAAAATATCGGGATTTGGATGAGTTTAAAATTTCTGCAGGATTAGGGTTAGGGTTTGGGTGTTAGGTTTTAGGTTCTAGGGTGCAACTTAGGGTTTTGGATGGGAGTTTGAAACTGGGTTTTGGGTCGAGTGTAGCTAGCAGTAGGAGGCTGGTTCGATCAGATTTTGGGAGGATTCTACTGGTTAAGTTGGGCTGGACAGAATGTAGATTAATTTTAGGGTTCTGGGTTTTATGGGGAATGAAGGGAATTAGGGTTTAGATGATTAAAACAGAAATTAAAGGGGGATCGAATGGGGAAGGAGAAGGAATGGAAAACAGAATTTAAATTCAAACTTACCATAGGATTCCACCGGCAGCAGCTTGAACAATGAAGGATGAAACTACCTTCAGAGAGAGAACCTCCCAGCCGTCACGGCATAAGGAGTCACAGGAAGTCCACCTGTCCTTCTCCCTTGATAGATCCACATGGCAACACTCCAAGGAGCAGCAGCAGCAGCAGCAATCGGCAGCCAGCAAACAGTCTTTTTTTTTTTCAAATTTTCAATTGTGGGGGAGCCTCCATGATTTATCTTATTTATAATATGGCCAAATCCTAATACAAATTAAAGACTTCTCCTTCACAAAATCGTGGAAGGGAGAGGTTTAAGTCTAATTAATTAATTAAAACAATGTAATGACCTAACTACCCCTACTAACTTAAAATAAAAGAATCTAACTTAAAACAACTGATTTAAAAGAAGATTCCATACTAGCCAATAGGATTTAAGAACCTATTAGCCAATAGGAACACTTCACTTAAATTAGACCAATTGAACCAATTGGATGCAACCAATTTAAGCCGGTTCAATTTAAAACAGAAAAATAAACTAAGTATGGAAAATACTAGCAAAGTAAACATAATCTATGGCTCCCTAATTAAGCCCTAAGTTCAGGACTTCGTCTTCTTCTTCTTCTTCCAATTTGGAGCTGCATCACTATACTATGTGAAGTATTACTCATACTACATTCTTTGGAGGACTATTCTTCAAACCAACATACAATGGAGGGAGTTTAGAAGCTGCTGAAGAGGATTGAAGCCCTAGAAGCCACCCAGAAAATTTCCGCCAGCGTGTAGAGTGTTCTTTCTGTTTCTCCCTCATCCTTCCACCTTTTGGGATGAAATTTGGTGCTTTTGGATCGCCTAGGGGGTACTCTTTCAGACCCTTTAACACTCGGTTGAAGAGAGGAGCAGGTTGAGGAGCATAGCTCAACTCTTTGATGCTCCCAAGCTACTGATCAACTCTGTTTTTTGCTTCTTGTTTGATCTTTTTTGGAAGCTGAATGCATTGGATGTTTGTTAGTTAATGAGAATGAAAGACTTTCAGCCTTTACTCTTGTTGGGTATAATGGACTGAAGACTCTTGGCTGTTAGAAGGTTTTGGTTGATGTTTACAAGCATTTGCTCTCTGTATGCCTGCTGTTTTTTGGTATTTGCTCCTTGTCTGGTTGATTTGGTTGTTTGGAGCTAGTTTTTTACTGGTTTGCCTCCTTTGTTTGGGTTGAGTGTATTCCCCATTTGAGCAGAACACTATATTGACTGTTGAAGTGTCTGCATATTATGTTTACTATGTCTGGGAATGATTCTGAGATCAGTGGACCAACTCCAGTTAGCAGCCTGAGTAGTGGTTTCCCCACCATGGCTTCCTTTGATAACCCCAACACCCAAATCTCTGTTGTGAAGTTGGACAATACCAACTACTTAGACAGGTGTCGCTCTGTGAAGATGTCCCTGCGAAGTAGGGGAAAGTTGGGGTATATTACTAGCTCTATTAAGGAGCCTGCTGTTACTGATCCAAGATATCTGAAGTGGGAGGTTGAGAACTCCACAGTTATGACTTGGTTGGTTTTCTCCATGAAACCTGAGATTATTAAAATATTTATGGACAAGGAAACTGCAAAAGATATGTTGGATAGTATCACCAGGACCTTTGACCGAGTTGGTGACTATGCAAAGGTGTACAAAATACACCAAAAACTTATCAATATGTAACAAGGTGATAGAAGCATCTATGATTACTACAACATTGTTATCAGCATGTGGCAGGAATATGATCACTACAGGTACCTTCGACTGTCCAACTCTGAAGATGAAGTTAAGGTCTATAAGAACCAGGAAGTCGAAAGGATCTTCTCTCTACTTGGTGGGCTCAATCCAGAGTATGAGCTCATTCGTCTACAGATCTTAGGGAGGTCTCCCTTTCCATCCTTGGATGAAGTATGTAGTTACTGACAAAGTAAGGAAACTAGGAGAACAACCATAGATACTGCACCATGAATAGAGCGATCTGCTCTTGTTCCTAGTTCCCATCGAGACTGGAGAAGTGGGGGTAAAGGCCAAGGGCCAACTCGTGGAGATCACCGTGAAAGATTTAAATGTGATCATTGTGGAAAATTGGGGTACACTAAGGACAGGTGTTGGGATCTTCATGGGCAGCCCCCTGGTATGCGTGGTGGATCATCCACTGCCCGTGGTGGTAGGCGGGGAGGAGCAAGGGCCCACTCTGTGACATCTAGACCTTAGCCTACTCCTAATTCTCTTTCCCAGGATGCTATTGTAGTTTTCCGCCGGTTGATGTCACACCTTGGTCGCTCCTCTACTAGTTATACCCCTAGAGGGTCAGCTGCTTCTGCCTTAGCTTTGCAGGTCTCGTCTACACCCTCTACCGCTCCTACTTGGATCATTGACTCTGGACCCTCCGACCATAGGACTGGTATGTCACAGACTAACAGTATTATGATTCCTATTCCATTTGCTCTGGCTGGGACAAGGTAAGGGTTGCTGATGGTTCCCTTTCTTCTGTCTCTGGTAAGAATTATGTGAGGGTTACTCCTTTTGAGTCTGTTCTTCATGTCCCTGATTTTGCTACTAACTACTACCAGTGAGTCATCTCGAAATTCTTAAATTATTGTGTCACTTTCTTTCCTTCGTAATTGTCTTTTTCAGGATTTGGAGACAAAGAGGGTTATTGGCAGTGGGACTGAGAAAGGAGAACTCTATCTTCTTAAACCACGATTACATGGTTCCTCTACTGCTGCAGCTTATGTTTATGGTCGGAATGACCGTAGTACTTTGGAGTCTGTAATGCTTTGGTATCAACATTTGGGCAATCCCTCTTTTGTTGTTATGAGGAGATAGTTACCCCATTTGTTTATTTCTTTTCCTTCTTATGTTTTTCAATGTGAATCATGTGTTTTTACTAAACATTGTCGAACATCTTATCCATATCATGGTAATAGATTTACTGTACCTTTTTCTCTTGTTCATTCAGATGTTTGGAGGCCTTCTCCCACTACTTCTTTGTCTGGATTTCGTTTGTTGATGACTATTCTAGGTCCACTTAGACTGTTTTATTGAAACCAAAAAGTGATGTTTATAATGCTTTCAAGAATTTTTATCAACATATCAGTACTCAGTTTAATACTCGAATTCAAATTGTTAGGTCGGATAAGGGGGGTGAGTACATGTATGGGGGGCTCCAACAATTCTTTACTGATAATGGCATCATCCATCAACTGGCATGTGTTGATGCCCCTCAATAAAATGGGGTGGCTGGAGAAAAAACCGCTCACTTGTTGGAAATCACTAGGAGTCTTCTCTTTGGTATGCATATGCCTACGACTTTTTTGTCAGATGCACTTCTTACTGCTGCCTTCCTTATTAGCCAGATGCCATCTCTACTTCTTAGCTTTAAATCTCCCCTAGCACTTCTTTCTCCTCAATCCTCTGTCTTCTCCTTAACTCCCAAAGTGTTTGGTTGGGTTCGTTATGTTCATGCCAACAAATCAGCTTGCACCAAGCTTGACCCCAAAGCCCTTAAGTGCATCTTCTTGGGCTACTCTGTTTCCACAAAAGGGTATAAATGCTACCACCCTCCTTCTCTCGAAAGATGTCACCTTCATTGTGTCTATTCCCTTTTGTTCTTCTCCTCAGCATCCTCTTCAGGGGGAGAGAATTACTAGAAGTGAACATGATGTTGATGTTGCTGATGTCACACCTTTTTTGTCTCTCTTGCCTACCTCTACTGCCCCATTCCTATTTGACAGTGGAAAATACAAAGAGGCGGATGTTGTTGATGCTGATGGTGTTGTTGATGTTGTAAAGTGGTGGTGATGATGCTAGCAGGGAAAAAGAGCACAAGGAAAAAAAGTTGCTTGTATTCAAAAGAGATGAATACGTGAATGGAAAAGGAAAGTAGCCCTGCCAAAAGTCCTCTTTGGATCCTCATCCTTAATCTCATCCTCCCCAGTCAAGTAACAGCTCTCCTATTGAATTAGATCTTCCCATTGCTATGAGAAAGGGGAAGCGAGCCTATACTAATCCCATAGCCCATTTTATCTTTCTATATTTCCAACAAGTATTGCCTTCTCCACTGACTTGAGTCTTCTTCCATTCCCAAAAATGTCACAGAGGCCTTATCCGATCCAAAATGGATGCAAGCAATGTCTGAGGAAATGGTAGCTCTAGAGAAGAATAATACTTGGACACTGGTTGATCTTCCCAGGGGGTGAATTCCAGTTGGGTGCAGATGGGTTTATACCATCAAGTATAGATCAGATGGTATTCGAAAGATATAAAGCTCGGCTGGTTGCAAAAGGGTTCAGTCAAGTGTATGGCATTGACTACCAAGAGACTTTTTCCCCTGTACCCAAGCATAACTCAATCAGGTTTCTTCTTCCAGTGGCAACTAATAAAGATTGGCCAATGTACCAATTAGATGTGAAGTATGCATTTCTTCATGGAGATTTAGCAGAAGAAGTATGCATGCAACGGCCACCCAGTTTTAAGTGTCCTTTAGCTGAAGGGAAAGTGTGTCTCTTGAAGAAAGCTCTCTATGGCCTCAAACAGTCTCTTAAAGCCTGGTTTGAGAGATTTAGACAAGTCATCCTGAAGAATAGATATTACCAGAGTCAGGCTGACCACACTTTGTTTATCAGGAGAGGAAATGGTACAGTCACAGCTCTCATTGTCTATGTTGATGTCTTGATTGAACCGTGGGTCAGAGAGAGGAAATAAAATAATGGAATTGATTGTATTAATGAGAGAAAGGCCCCTCTATTATAAGGGAAGTTACAAATAATAGAAGCTAGGCGATGTGGGACTAAAACCCACATAGCCGACATAAGCTAATAACACTTAATAACATAAAAATAACCCCAAAAGGACCAGAATACCCCCACGGTATTCTGGAGTACATTCTTCTAACACTCCCCCTCAAGCTGGATTGTACAAATAAGAAAGAGGAACATCCAGCTTGGACTAAAAGAAGAAAAAAACTCTAAAAGAAAAAACTCTCTCCATAACAATGCTAACACTCCCCCTCAAGTTGGCGCATACAAGGTACTAATGCCCAACTTGAATGAAAAATGGGAAAAATAAGTTGTAGCAGAATCCAGCTCCAAAAGGAATGCAGCTCCCAAATAGACCTTTAAGAACTTGAAAAAAATAGACCTTCAAACTTGGGCAGACTTGATCAATTGTTACCAATCTTCAACAATTGTCCAGGGATGAATCTCTGTCTGATAATCTTGAAGGCAAGTAACTAGGGCAGCAAGCAGATGAGTCAGGCAGCAATAAAGATCAAGCAGCGGAAACAACCAAACTGTAGGACCTCATATGGGCAGGCAATAACCAAACATCTTCAAAACTTTTAACACCAGCCTCCCCCTTACGGAAAACGTAACCCAATAACAAGGTAGATACTTATTGGCAATGGTGAAACCTTTGACCTTCTCTATGTTTTGCACTAAGTGTCCCTGCATGTTCTGCTCTCTGCAATGGCTGTAGGTATACTGTATATAATCCCCCCCTCACGTGTAGTGCACGTGGACATAAGAGAGATTAGGTTAGAGATAGAAGAGAATACCATTAATTTCCAAGGGTGTTATGGGTAATGCCAAAGGTATGCTTTGGGAGGTGGTGAAAGAAAAACAGCAGTGGGATAATGGAGTAGGATTAATTTGGGTAACATAGAAAGCTCCAACCATCTTCCATCAATCAACCAAACACTTTGAATGGAAACCCCTGCAGGGGAGAAACTCCTAACTCCAATATTCAGATCTGAAAAATATACAGATCTAATTCGAAGTAAGGAAATGCTCCAATTGTCAAGGCTTGATCAATTTTCAAACAAGGAGGAGCAATTGTGCAAAAGATTCCATGGTAGAAACTCCCACATGCTAGACAGTACTAAGAAGATATCCGGACAGCAATGAATGGAAGTAGCCTCAACAAAACTGGATCAGATCTGAATCTGTAACAATGCTAGTATGCAAGCTCCAAAGTATGCCGGATATTAACCAGAAAAGCTTCACATAACTGAATAGGTTCGTAGTTGCAACCAAAAAATCGTGGAACACACTGTGGTAATCCCAAATAGGCTGATCTCCAGGGTAGTAGATTCGAGTCTTCAATAACGAGAGAAATTCGATCTCCAATAAGAGGAAACACAGTCACAATTATAGGGCAACAGTATTCCACATGAAGGCAGCAGTAACACATCAACCAGTCATGCTTACAGAAGCCAATCAATAACACCAACCAGGTAGGTAGTGAAGCTCATAATAACCAGCCAAATAAGATAAATAACCAGACAAATCCATAGGTAGTTGAAGCAGCCAGCCATATAGGAACAAGAAAAACAGCTTGATAATTGAAGAAACCAAGCCAACAGAATGAACTGGAATTTTTTTTTACTAAAAAACCTGATGTAAGATGCTGAATAATGGGCTGTATACTCCTCTGATGTTGATAAAACTCTCCTAAAAAATTAGAAACTGTGGACTGCCCTAGCCCTTAGATTGATTATAGCCAGGGTTTGTAAAAAACCCTGAAAGTGAATATCGATTGTAGGGAAGGGGTCGTCAACAAAGGTGAGGCTGACATGTCAAAGGTGCTTGCTTATTGTAATACTTGCTTACCAAAAACTGCTGGAATGGATCTCCAGTTCGAATGACCAATCTCCTTGGTAATTCAGACTTGATCTTCACATGGGAGAAATACCTAAAAATCGCAGATAATAAGGGCAGCAGCTATCTTGGGCAGTAGACCTTCTTCAAGCCATAAATAGTTGAAGTAGAATGTCCTTCGTGATGGTAGAAACACCAACAAAAAATTCCAAACAGCAGCAAACATCCCTAGCCCAAATCGATTTTTATCAGGGTTTTGGAAAACCCTGAAAAGAAGAGATCGATTGGGGTAGGGGTCTTCAAAAAACTTGGATAGGTGCAATATTGAGGTTGATTGGTCCTTGAAGTGGGAGTAATCAGCCCTCCAAAAATTAGCAAAAACTGAAACCTAAAAGTCAGGGTTTTTGGCAGGTAACCAAATTAGCAGGTTAAGAAATTTTTGCTGTAGAAACAAATCCAGCCATCAGAAAGGGTCCAAACTTAGGTCGAGTATGACTTGTAGTAGTAGGGAATCACCCCCAAAAAATTAGCTGCATTTGAAAAGGGAAACCCTAAAATCGATTGGAGTCAGGGTTTTGAAAAACACTGACAAGTTGAGATCGATTAGGGGAGGGGCTGGAAAGGTTAATGAAAGATGGAGAAATAGAAAAAAGGAAAGGAGGTCAATGGAATAGGGTAGGAAGGTGCTGGAAAAGGCTGCATATGGTGCTCCAAAAGTGGAGGATCAGTCTTCTTTAGGTGATAGGAATCTGATCTCCAAATACAAGGGAAACTCCAAATCGCAGATTAGGGTCCAGCAGGATTTTAATGAAAAATGATAGAAGAGAAAAGGGGGCAGCACTAAATCATCGATATTATGTCTACCTCATTAGTGCTGCCCCTGTTTTTGGGCTGAAAAGGAGAAGAACAGGAGCAGGAAAAAACGAGAAAAGGGAGAAGAGGAGGTGAGATCGATTGGAGGAAAAGAAGGGAGAAAATAGGGATTTTCTCTCTAACCTAGATCAGACCAGCTCTGATACCATGTTGGTTGAACCGTGGGTCAGAGAGAAGAAATAAAATAATGGAATTGATTGTATTAATGAGAGAAAGGCCCCTCTATTTATAATAGAGGGGAAGTTACAAATAATAGAAGCTAGGCGATGTGGGAGTAAAACCCACATAGCCGACATAAGCTAAAAACACTTAATAACATAAAAATAACCCCAAAAGGACCAAAAATACCCCCACGGTATTCTGGAGTACATTATTCTAACATGATGACATTGTAGTAACTGGGAATGATGTTGCTGAGATAAACAGATTGAAGTCTTATCTGGCTAAACAGTTTGAGATCAAAGACCTTCTTGGGTATTGAAGTATCTAGATCAAGGAAAGAATCAATATCTGCCAGAGGAAATTTGTCTTGGACCCTTCTGAAAGAGACAAGCATGATGGGGTGCAAAACAGCAACCTCCCCAATTGATCTCAATCATAAGCTTGGTGATGAATGTGGTTCTTCTCTAATAGATGCAAGCAAGTACCAAAGATTAGTTGGGAAACTGATCTATCTCTCCTTGACTTGACCAAACATCACTTATGTAGTTGGAGTAGTGAGTCAGTTCATGCATGCTCCCAGGACTGGAGATCTGGATGCAGTTTATCGCATCATTAGGTACTTGAAATTCTCCCCAGGAAAGAGTCTTCTATTTTCCAAGCATTACCATTTGGAGATCGAAGGCTACACAAATGCTGATTGGGGTGGTTCAGTCTCCGACAGAAGAACTACTTCTGGGTACTGCACTTTTGTGGGTGGTAATCTAGTTACCTGGAAGTGCAAAACACAACCAGTTGTAGCTACATCAAGTGCGGAGGCATAGTTTAGAGCATAGTTATCAAGGCATCGCCATGGCGACGCCATGGCATCCAGGCTCCTTGGTCGCCTTGGACGCCTTGGGCACCATGGCAGGCGCCTTGCCACCATGGCTGTGTCGCCTTGAATTTTGACCCTCTAAAATGCCATGGTCGCCTTCCCGCCTTGATAACTATGGTTTAGAGCCATGGCTCATGGAGTACGTGAACATATGGCTAAAGAGACTACTTCAAGACTTGAGTTTTGACACTGAAAGACCAATGAGACTCTATTGTGACAACAAAGTAGCTATAAGTATTGCCCATAATCCGGTTCAACATGATCAAATCAAACATATTGAGGTTGATTGACACTTCATCAAAGAGAAGTTGGATTCTAGTTGCATTTGTACTCCTTTTGTGAAGATAGGTGATCAAGTAGCATATATCTTCACCAAGGGTCTCATTCTTGGTCTATTTAGTACCTTGTTGTGCAAGCTGGGAATGTATGACATTTATTCTCCAACTTGAGGGGGAGTGTTAGAGGAGTTAGAATATTTTGTATGAGGGTAGTTCTATCATTGTCTTGTTATAAGACATGACTATGTTGTATTTTTCCTTTCTTTTCGTATTTCCATTTACCTCCCTAGGGAGGTCTGTGTAATTCATAGAAGTTAATTAATGAAGCTAATATGTGTGTTGAGTGCCACAGAATTGATTCTCTCAACCTCTCTTCTTCTTCTTTTCTTCTCTTTTCTTCTTCTTCATCTTATGGCTGTAAACCTATTCTCTCTTACAAGAATCGATCCATCTTCAAGTTCTAACTTTGTCATCCCTCACCCCTCCATTGTGTTTACTGCTGGCGTGACAAAAGCTCCCCTCCTTTATCTCAAGAACCGATCCCTCCTGGACTATACTTTGCCCAGCAAAGAGAAGCTACTACCCCTAAGTATGGATATCCAAGGTCATTTCCTTTACCGAGACAACTTGGTATGAATTATGATAAGGTGGGTCATCCTGCATTTATCATGTCTTCTTCAATTCCTTGTGTAGAGAGATTAAAATTAGGGAAAGGCTTGGATGATTAATTATCATCCCAAGCACATCTATTTATAATCATAATGAAGTGTGGAAAATAATTACATAAGCAATGTGGGACTAATCCACACATAGAAGACATAAATAAAAGAGGAAAAAAGTCCAGATTCCAGAATACCCCCACAGTATTCTGGCCCCATATAATCTAACACCTTGTTTGTGCGTTTTCTTTGAAGATGGGTTTTTGTCGCGACTTGTGGTTAGGCCTTTGCTTGCTATGGCCTCCTCCCGGGTGCGCTGCCTCCATTATTTTTCTCTGTTGTAGTTTAATGGGGTTCTTCCCCTCCCTTTTACAGCCCATGCCTCCCCCTTTGTAGAGGCAGGGTCTTGTAATTTGTTTGTTCTCCCCCCCCCCCCCCTTTCTCATTCCTTGGTAATGAATTTTATTTTCAGCCAAAAAAAAAAATTTAAGAGCAAACCCACCCCAAAAGATAAAAGCTTTTACCATGATAAGTAAAAAGATGAATACTTCTCCCATATGCCCAGACATTCTCTATTCTTTCCAACAGCAGATTCCAAATGATACCTAGCATTAATTCCAAATGCCCAATCCAAAATAATCACATGGAATCTGACTTCTGTATTCCACACAAATAACACCAATTTCAAGAACACCCAAACCAACAATGCAGACACCATGAAAGGTGTCTTGTATAGGTTATTCCTCGAACCAGAAACCACCACAAAGCATCTGCCAACAGCTCTAAACTGAATTCCCTGATCCATGGGTGCCCTCAAGAAGGCAAGGGTACCCCCGTGTAGAACAATGGCATTGGTGAATACGTGTAATTTTAGCCATTTAACTATTATGAATACCTATACATATATAATTAGATTTTACAGATTTTGATGTTGAGAACTTCATAAACAACAAAATTTAAGAAGTTCAATTTTATTTCATACATAGAGCTTTTCATTTATCAATTATCTGAGATTTATCAAACAGAAAAGAGGAGTGCCAACAAGAAAGTAGAAATTCCCCCAGTGAAGAAACTCCCAAGTGCTAGCAGGCCCTTCCAGAATCCCCCAGAATTTCCGTCAAGGAAAATATTTAATGTAGAATTTTGATATCACAAGTTTTTATTACCTTGGAACAACTGACCCACGCCGCCATTCAGATTCCAATGACGGAAGAACAGCATGTTCATTAACTGAAGCACGGATTTCATTGAGAGCAATTGCACAAGTTTGTTCCTGCTTCTCAAGAAACATGGCTGACACATCCCCAAAAGCGATTGTATTCTTCATGGCAGTAATAGCAGGATCAAGAAAAGGTTCAAGCATTTCCACAAGAAAAAGAACTTTATGTTTAACTTCCTGCAAGGTGCACATAGAATCTGTTTATGCTAGGAAGATGGATTGCTTTGCAAGTTCAAACTGAAATTGTGGGCGTCTCATATAGAAAGTATAGACCTAGCCCTCAGAAAACTCATTTGGACAACATTTGACACAACCAAAGACACCCAACCTGCCACCAATATCCCGTTTTTCTGTTTTAAACGGACAATGAATGTAAAATACCAGAGATGAATCCTAAAAATGGGAGGAGTGGGAGGAGAAGGAACCAAGTAGTATACAAAACCTTATATTTTGCTAATATGTCATCCATATGGCCAGATAATGCCAAAATGACATATTTGAGAGCTGCTCGAGCACGAGTGATAGAAAAACGAGCACCCTGAAAACATCAGAATGATAATAGTAATAAATTTATATGAAAGGACACCCATACTTCAGCATCAAGGATATCATAACACAAATATGAGGGAGAAATTACAAAACAGAAATTATGTTTAATGTCATTTAAATTCAAGAGATTTAAAGCCTCTTAATGTTCTTTTGAGAAAGGAGGAAAAGTTTAGAAATGACCTCATGAAATAATGCATAAATTTGAGAAAAGGAAGTTCACTATATGAAGAAGATTTCTTTTCAAAACCACCCCATTAAAACCCCCACATCCCTCTCTTAACCCTGCCCCATCTCGTACACCCCCTCTTGACCCAGTCCAGCCCTCCCCAACCCCCTCTACTCAACCTCCTCCCAAACCTGACCCGGAAACCTCTTCTGCCAACCCGCCCCAACTCCTCTGGGTCACCAACGTACCACCCCTACCTCTTTGGTCCACTACCCCTCCCCTCAGGGAATAACGCCTTCGTCCCTGGAGTACCCCCACCCCCCTCTCGCTTGAGCCCTACCGAGCCTTAGTTGCACATCCCTCCGGCTCCTCAATGATCCCTTGGACCATCTTGAATGTCTGTGGCCTCAACACCCCAGCCACACAATCCGACAATGTACTCAGTCCGGTTCTATTTTTGTCACATGGTATCATAGTATTATATTAAAATTATTTATCCACCCGTGTCACCCCTTTGGATAGTCCATCATGTTAGAGCTCCTAAAAGGTCGGCCTTATAGAGGAAGCGGTTCCAACATGGTATCAGAGCAAGCAGAGGTCACGGTATCGAGTCCCTTTGGGAGCGGGCAGGTGTTAAAATTATTTATCCACCCGTGTCCCTACTTTGGATAGTCCGCCGTGTTACAACTCCTGTATGATATACATATTGTTTCCTTCCTTTCCTAAAAGATTGGCCTTTTAGAGGAAGCGGTTCCAATACATTGATTTAGTACCTAGGATTGCTTCTTGATTCCTGTTCTGAGTGTGGTTAGGGTTTTTCCCTACCTTTTGGTTAATAGTGACAAGGACCGAAGGTCACAATTGGTTTCATTTCCTCGCTCTGTCAAGGAGAGACCTAATGTTTCCCCTGAGGGACTTGTCGACCTTGACCTTCCCTCCTGCTTGTCTTTGAACTTTGCCTTTGGCCAGATTGTCTCCCCTACAAACTTGTCCCTACAACCAACCAAGTCTCTCCCTTCCCCTGCTCCCTCGTCCTTCCCTTCCCTCTCCCAACTTCGAACTTCTCCACTACGACTCTACGAGAACATCTCCCGCCTCCCTCCTTCCCCCCTTTTACCCCTCCCCTTCGGGAGGGGCCCACCTGTGGCAAGCCTCACTCAACCCAATCCCATCAACCATCTACTCACCCTAACCCTTCTCGTGTTGGGCCTCTGACTCGCCCCATCCCAACCCAAACCCACCCCTAATCCCCTGGGCCCGTCCACCTTACCTCCTCACTCAAGCCATCCTTCTTTTGGACTAGCCCATTGAGACACCCATTTTCTTCAAGCCCACCCAATTCCTCCTCTCACGGAACCGTCTCTCTTTTTGGCATGGATACAAGTTTAGGCCACCCGACCTAGAAGCCTCTCTTCCCTTCTTCTTCACCTGGCAGTCCCGCACCTCCACCGGCTTCATCTACCTCACGGCTTGTGCTTGAGCTCTTGCCTTACCCTCTTCCCAACCTCGGGCCCCGCTCTCTTACCCATCAGCTCTTTCCATCACCTCCCCACTTCGGCCATCTATTCCCCTCTTCGGGAATACCATCGTGATCGTTCTGGTAAGTAGTAACCCAGCCTTGCACCATCAAGCTTCCCCTTACCCTAGCTTTGTGGGGTTCTCGACGCACTCCCACACATTGCCAACTGAAACACTGTGTCATCTAGAACATGGTTCAAGATTTCGCGAAATATCTCGATATATCGGGATATTTCGGAAATCTCGACAGTACCGAGACGAAATGGCAAGGCGAAATGGAAAAAGTTCATATTTTGGTGATATTTCAGGATATTTCAGGATATTTCGGGATATTTCGGGTATAATTCGTGATATTTCTTGTGAGTCTTGCACTCTTGTGAGTTGTGAACTTGTGACTTTGTGTATTAAGTATTGAGTAATGACTATTGACTATTGAGTATTGAACTATTGACTATTGAGTATTGAACTATTGACTATTATGGAGCTTAAGAGTTATGAGTTATGACTTATGAGTTTTTTTTGTTTCATTACTTTGTTTAAATTTCTTATGTCTTTTAGTACCTAATCAATGTGTATTTAACTATTTATACATCAGGGTCGGCGACCGTATACTGTCAATCAAAGGTGCAAACCCAAAACACCACTTTGAGTTCATTTTTTTTGCAATATGAAGGTTTAAATGTGTTTATTTAGCTTAAATAAGGGTGTACATGAAGTATTAGGCCTTAATATGGCCAAAAACCCACCGAGATGGAGTGCCGAAATATGGCAGAAAAAATACCATATTTCAGCGATATTTTGGTATATTTCGGAAATTTCGGCCATCTCGACCAGCCCGAGATACCGAGATTTCGCGAGATTTTAAACTATGATCTAGAATACCCGAGGTTTTAATTCCTTGTCCAAAAAGGCCGAAGTTCGCTCCCGCATCAAATCTCAGCATGTTGCCTTTTATTGAATTCAGAATTAAAGAGCCAAATGCTACCTATATTGCCTCCATAATTGCCCCTTCTTGTTCCTTCTGTTCTAACTACTCTCCCCACTCCAATGGCCACCTATGGTGTCTCTGGAATCCTTCCATATTTCAAATTCTGGTGTTGTTCTCCTCTTCCCAGATTTTGCATTTTAAAATTTACGATATCCATGGGAATTTCAGCTTCCATTGCAATGCTATTTATGCTTCTAACTGCCACTCTGAGAGATCTTCTCTTTGGCAGATCTTTGCCTCATTGCTCTCCAGGTTAGGGCTCTATCCTGGGCCTTGGGGGGTGACTTTAATATCGTCTGGTTTGGCCACGAAAAGCAAGGTGGTGATGGTCTTGATGACTCTTCAGTTAATGCCTTTAAAGAGTGCCTTGATGATATAGACAAGAATGATTTGATATGATCTGGTCTGAAATTCACCTGGTTCAACAGTAGATGCGGTAATTCCAGGATTGCTTGCAAGCTTGACAGGGTTTTGATTAATGAAGCTTGATTAACTCCCTTTCCGTCCTTGCATGCCACCTTCGAAGCTACCGACATCTGTGACCATAGTCCCATTACAGTTCTTATCGAACCTCACATCTCCTTTGGTTCTAAACCATTCAAATATTTAAATATGTGGACCTCTCACTCTGATTTTCTCACCATTGTCAAAGATGCTTGGGCTAAACCGGTTCATGCTCATTCTACCCCCTTATCTCCTTTGCCAGGAAGCTTCAGAATGTTAAAAGTGCCCTTAAAGCTTGGAATTCCTCTTCTTTTGGGAGCATTTCTCTCTTGGTTTCAGATAGCAAGGCTAAGCTTACTGATATACAGTTGAGGCTCCAAAATGATATTCACAATGCTCCCCTGACTGATGAAGAGAAAGTTGTCTCCTTGACCCTTCTTTCTATAGTTGCCCAAGAGGAGAGTTCCCTTGGATAGAAATCTCGAGTTAAATGGCTGGAACTTGGTGACTCCAAGTTTGCTTACTTTCACGGGTCCATAAAGGCTAGAAGTAATGTCAAGTCCATCGCCACGACTTTGTCTAGAGATGGCTCCTCCCTCTCTAAAGTTGATAATATTAAGTCAGAGGTTGTTAACTACTTTGTGCAGGATTTTCAGACCCTCTTCCATTGCCACTACCAATGTTATCACAGATTGCCTCCTCAATAAATTCATCCCCAGCTCCCTCACTGGTGCCCTTCAGGCTATCCCCACTGAGGTGGAAATCCTCACTGCTGTCCACTACCACAAGGCTAACAGAGCCCCCGGCCCAGATGGTTTTAGTATGGGGTTTTCTCTTCCAATTGGGACATCAACAATTTAACCCCACGATTTTGACTTGAACCAACCATGAACCGTTGGTTCAACCAACCCAAATCTGGTCTTGTTTTAAAAAAATTGCAGGTCAGGAAAAAGGGCTGTTTTCAAGTAGCCACAGGACTCCTTCCCCATTCCACGAGCTGAGATCTACATGTGGAAGTTAATTATTATTTTCACATACATAGTAAGGTGGAATCATATAGCTGGCTCATCGATTAAAGTTGAGCAAATTGAAATAACTTATACATTTAAAATTCTCTTCCAAACCTTTTTTGAATTACCTAATTTTCTTAAAAGCAAAACACACAGTTCTCAATTTATTATCCTTGTGTAGTTAAATAAGAAGTACACAAACAACATAACTAGTTCAGACTATAAGGAATAATAAGAATTAATGTAATCCTAGATGGGGATAAAGCCAACTAGAACCAGAACCAGGATTTACTAGGGTTTAATGGATTGGCTAGGGTGGAATTAGATAAATAGTGAAGTTAGGGTTAGGGTTTGAGAAGGAGATTAATGTAGGGATCTAGGGTTTATAATGAGTATTATGGCTAGGGGCTTGGATCGAGTTTCCCAAACAGTGAGGGGGAGATTCAGTCCAAGTTTGGGCTGCTTCTAATGGTGGAATCAGGCTGGGCAGGTTTTAGGTTATGGAAGTGATGTTTGGAGATGGAGGGATATTAGGGTTTGGCTTAGAGGGTTAGGAACAGAAGGGTTTGGGGATGGAGATTTACTTACTGGTTATTGGATGGATCCTTGAACTGGTAGCAGATCTGGATAACTGAGCCATGAACCTTCAAACAATCAGCAGTAGCAAACTTGAACAAATCTGAATGCACACGAATGAGAAAGACTGTGAACTCGTGAAGGCTATCTCAGCCTCACCTTCACAGCCTATCTCAGGACAGTGGAATGCAACAAAGCAAATTTCTTATTCATTAAATCGTGGGGGGCTCAATGGAGCTCTTACATTATATAGCCTTCAAGGCTGGACATGAAATATAAATCCTAACTAGGACTAGGACTCAAAATAGGAATAGGAATGCCAACTAGGACTAGGACTTCTAATTAGGATTCAGATTTGAACTAGGAATCCTAATTAGAATTACAACTCAATAAAGAATAAAACATAATAAAAAAAAAAAAAAACAAATACTAATCTAAATCCCCACGACTGCTGTTGGTGTAGGGAAGAATCCCTACACCTACCCGATGGCTAATTATGCTGGTGTAGGGAAGAATCCCTACACCTGCGGCTGGTTTTAGACAGCCAGTTTACATCAAGAATGTCAAGCAAAATGAAAATTCTAAAATTTTGCAGTACTTTAAGGTGTAAATGGACAGCTTAAACAAACCTGAATCGTGCCCAGAAGGTCCTCCATAAGTTCAATTGCTAGGTCAACCTGTACCAGAATAAATCATGGAACTAAAAGAGTAAGAAATTATTAAGGGCAAAAAGGCAGAACAAACCTTTGCAATGACAGTAGGTATCCATGGTGCCAGTGGCCCCAAACAAAGATCAATAAGAACACAAGCAGATTTTGCCTGAAGGTGAAGGTTAAGTTAGTGACTGAAAACTAATTCTTTTCACATTGATCAACTCTTTTCATGAATAATTTCAGTCACATAACATTTCAATCTCAATTGAACATGGGGGAGATGTTAAAGACTTTGGGTTGTCAATTGAACAATTAAAGTCAATGATTACATTAAATGACAGCAAAAATATGTACAGAAATTGAATGAAAAAGAGAAAAGAAATGACTATGTAGTGTGTAGAGGAGAAGTAACAAACATGTGATGGCAAAAATGATGATAAATAGCCAGCACAAGCATGAAGAAGAGGGCGATACACTGATGAAGATGATGTCAGCACAATCTGCAATTACAATTAGAATGGGAGCTAAATATATATGTAGTCAAAGGAGAGAATGATAAACTGGTAAAAATAAAACTCTTGATAAACCTGAGAAGAGGCGTGCTGCACAGAAGGCTGTTTCCAGTACAAGAGATTATCATCAATTTGATCTGGAGCACTGATAACCAGAGGGTGAAGAGCTATAAAAACCAAACATTACAAATATTCAATAAATAGATCTACCCAAATTCACAAAAACCACAATTTCAACATTCACAAAATCATTTGAGATTTAAAAAGAAAAATGCAACAATAAGGTACATTTTTCCTGGGACATATTTTGTGCTTTCTAAACAGAAAATATTTAGAAAAAAAATTTTTGCCTTTTATTTTATACAGATACTACCAGTATGGTTTCAATGCTAGGCTTCTTACATAATAAAAAGCAACTGTGTTGATAGAAAAAAAAAAAACAAAAAAAAAAAAGAAAAAAAGCAAGAAGAGGGCGTTCCTTAAAAAAACAAAACATGAAAAAGAACTTGTGTGAAAGAGAGAGATAAATATAACAGAATGAATCCCAAAATCAATTAAACTGTTACTGCCAAGTGCCAACCATACTTGGACAGATATGAGAGAAAACTTAGGTGCCCTTGCAAGAGTAAGTGGGCAAACAGTAAATAAATGGGAATTTAAAAAAGGATGGCAGAATTGTAATTGAAAAGAATCTTAGAGGACTATTAAGGAAGCCAAAGAGAGGACATGCTGGGTAATAAGAACTATGGCTTGGGAGCTAATTGGAACAATTCAAAAAAAAAAAGAAAAAAAAAAGGAGATAAGAAAGGAAGCTAGGGGGATTATTGGAAACTAGTAAAAAAAAGAAACCTAGAAGAATAAATAAATAAGGAATAGAGGGGGTACTTATGGTAGAGGGAACCGAAGAAGATCTATCATGGGGGTGAGATGGAAGACGTAACCTTGTCGTCTTCTAACTACGGATAACCAGCACAGTTCAAGTCAAGTTGGACCTCAACATGATTGCTATTGTGAACCAGTGAGGGATCCGGCATGAGAAGCGCTGTGAAATCAGGTATGATTTTCTTTTTTCTGGTTCTCTATTTCGCGCTTTCTTCTTCTTCACTCTGAACCCTAGATGGGAGTTGAGGGCAGTGCGGTTGAGTTTCAGCGGGAGATGCGAGAGAGAGGATTGCTGTACGAAGGAAATGGGTTAGGTTTTTTTTATTAACAGAGATGATTTTTTTTTTTTTTTTTAACGAAGGGAGGGACTGCTTTGGAGGTTAGGGAAACGGGTTTGGGGATGTTGAGTCAGCCGAAGCGGTGGGGTTTTCTGTGGAATCGAAGTGGATTTTTTTTTTTTTTTGCCTGTACCGGTAGAACAGTAACAGGGGGTGGAAAGGAAAGAAGGGAAGAAGAACAAAATGTAGAGAGAGATCACAAAGGGAGGAGGAAAGGGAATCCTTCGGCTCTGATACCAAATTGGTGGAGGGCCAGTGGGGAAAGGGAAAATCTGAGAAGAAATCAGATTTGCAGGGGAGAGAGGAACGCACAAGAAGAAGGGCAAGGGGAAGAAGAAGATCGTACAAGCACTTTTGGCCATGCAGGCACTCACAAACACCTCACTATTCAATTCTATTCAATCTGTTCTCACATTGGTTACAATGCCATTATTTAAAGGGGAAAAACAAAGACAAAAACTAAAGACCCAACGACTCCTAGTTAGACTCTAAAAGGGAAACTGAAATAACTTGCTAGCTATCTCCTACGTATCATACCTAAATTAAAAGATTACATAATACTTTCCCAAATAAAAT